>NC_048221.1:143531324-143566934 GCF_002007445.2 Ailuropoda melanoleuca
GTGGGCTGTCTCTTAGTTTTTTTGACTGTTTCCTTGGCTGTGCAGAAGCTCTTTATCCTGATAAAGTCCCATAAGTTCATTTTATCTTTTATTTCTCTTGCCTTTGGAGATGTGTCGTGAAAAAGGTTGCTCTGGCCGATGTCATAGAAGTTGTTGCCTATGTTCTCCTCTAGAATTTTGATGGATTCCTGTCTCACATTGAGGTCTTTCATCCATTTGGAGTTTATTTTTGTGTATGGTGTGAGAGAGTGGTCAAGTTTCATTCTTTTGCATGTAGCTGTCCAATTTTCCCAGCACCATTTATTGAAGAGACTGTCTTTTTTCCACCGGATGTTTTTTCCTGCTTTATCAAAGATTAGTTGCCCAAAGAGCCGAGGGTCCATTTCTGGGTTCTCTATTCTGTTCCATTGGTCCATGTGTCTGTTTTTGTGCCAGTACCATGCTGTCTTTGTGATCACAGCTTTGTAGTACAGCTCGAAATCCGGCATTGTGATGCCCCCAGCTTTGTTTTTCCTTTTCAACAGTTCCTTGGAGATTCTGGGCCGCTTTTCTTGATAAATGCAGTTGCTCATCCAATTCACTACTGCTGACTTCTTACATTGTCTCCTTATCAAGCCCCAGATGAAGACCTTCCTTCCATAAAACACACAGATTTTGTGGGGGAAGAGGAAAGGGAGAGGTGGGTACGCAAAGATCTAAGTAGCCAAAAACAAAGTTGCCTATTTCTGAGTTGCAGTGTGTCAGGAAAGGTAAAGATTGAAGTGGCTCATTGACTTCTAAGTCCACTGTGTTCCATCCAGGAATTATAATCTTGTCTGCTCCGCATTATTGTTTGGTCAAGTATTTTATTAGTTGGCATTCATCTTTTCTTCCAAAAATGTGTGTTGCTTTTAACTAAGTAATTTTAGAAATGAAAATAACTTTCATTTTGAGATTATTTCGTTTGACTTTGTGGTATTATAGGTGATAGGAAATACTACTATCTTTCAGATATTTACCTTAAGGTAAATTGCTCAAGAATATGTTTATTTACAAAGTGATAATACATTAAATTTGTACTGAAGATATAAATGCTCATATTTTAGAATTTTGGGTAATGTTAAAATATCCAGGAAAGAGTGGTTATTCACTTTTAGTGAATTATTTCCTGGAACCAAGGAGGGAACTAGATTGTAGTGGCTTCTGAAATATGTCCTCACCATTGGGACATCAGAGACCACAACATAAAATTCAACAGACCAGGTGATTTCTAAAACCTTTTCATGTTTGGGCATTCTCTGGTACTTCTGTCTTGATATATAACTAAACCCTTAGGAAGTTGTCAATTCTCTCCAACACTTGGAAGTGTCAGACTTAAAAAAAAAAAAATGTAACCCAATGGTAGACTAGTAGCACTTCATAGCTTTTTTGCATTTCTCTGATGAATAATTGTGAACAATCACTTCATGTATTTATGATGGACATTTTCCTCTGGTGAAATGCTTGTTGATATTTTCTTCCCAGTCTTTTATTGAAGTGAATATGCTTTTCTTACTCATTTCTAGGTCTTTATACATTCTTTATGCAGATCAAGAGTCTAAGTTCCAGGGGCGCCTGGGTGGCGCAGTGGTTAAGCATCTGCCTTCGGCTCAGGGTGTGATCCCGGCGTTATGGGATTGAGCCCCACATCAGGCTCCTCCGCTATGAGCCTGCTTCTTCCTCTCCCACTCCCCCTGCCTGTGTTCCCTCTCTCGCTGGCTGTCTCTATCTCTGTCGAATAAATAAATAAAATCTTAAAAAAAAAAAGAGTCTAAGTTCCAGTTTGTAGCTTGACTTCCCATTTTCTTTAAGTTGTGTTTTGATAAGAGAGGTTCCTTATTTACTGTAGTCCAATTCAGCCATCTTTTATCATCAATGCTTTTTGCATTAAATATTTTCTTACTCTAAGATATGAGAATTTATTCATCTATATTTTCTAGAAAAAGTCTTAAGGTTTTGTTTTTAATATTTAACTCCTTAATCCATCTTGAGTTTACATAAAATGTAAGAATCCAACTTCATCTTTCGTCATGAGATAATCATTTTTCCAGCTCCATGTATTGAGGAATGCCTCTTTTCCCCCCTTTGATATGCCTTCTCTGTTCCAAAATTCCGCCATGCAGCGTGCAATGGTCTATCTTATGGATTAATTTGCTATCTCTTGTCAGTACCACACAGGTTTAATTACCACAGCTTCAGAGTAAGTCCTGACGCCTGGCTATCAACTTTCCCACCCCTCATGTTCTTCTTCACAAGTCTTAGGTATTCTTGGCCCATGACTGTTCCCTATAAATATCAGGTTTCTTACAAAATCCTTTTGGTATTTTGGTTGAATTCCATCATCCATTAATTTGGAGGAGAATTGACATCATCACAATACTGATCTTCCTAATCATGATGTGATTTATCTCCCTGTTGATTTAGATCTTCTTTGGCATCTCTTAATAGAGGTTCATGAGTTTCGCTGTAGAGGTTTGCACATCCTTTGTTAAATTTATTATATACTTGGTAGTCTCTCATCCTGATGTAAATTTTTTCCCAAATGATACTCCCCCAAGTGACATCATGCCTTTGGACACCTTACTAAACTCTTGACATGTGTCTTCCATTGCTTTTGAGATCAGTGGTGAGAGTGAGGGCGGGGGGCAAGAGCTGGACTCCAACGGTGACTGTTCCCCTTCATCCTCCAACATCTGGAAAGACTCTCCCCCCCTCAGAACCACACCACATAGGCCACCTCTAAATTTCCCCTCCTGATGGGGTAACTGGGGGATGGACATTAAAGAGGGCATGTGATGTAATGAGCACTGGGTGTTATATAAGACTGATGAATCACTGACCTCTACCTCTGAAACTAATAATACGCTATATGCTAATTAATTTAATTTAAATTAAAAAAATTCTTTAAAAACCCCCACTAAATAAATAAATAAATAAATAAATAAATAAATAAATAAATAAAAATTTCCCCTCCATACCTCACCCGATTGTCTTCCTGTCTTGATCTTATGGCTTGTAGCTCCTGTTGGAATGGGTCTTGCCATAGAGTCAGTGTCTTTCTGGTCAGCATTTTGGCAAGAATAGAAACAAACTTCATTTAAACTCAGCAGTCAATATGGAGAATGTTCATGAATAATACCATTTAACAATGAAGAAACTGAGGTCTGGGGAGGTCAAGTAATGTGTCCCTGACCACACAGCTGGTGAGTAGCAGAGCCCTTTTCAGTCTGTCCCATGAGGTGGCAACTCCAGCAGTCCCTGCCCCTGGGGTTGCCCGGCTCCTGTGCACTGGTGTTTATGAAGCATGTAGATCGTACCTTGGACCATCAGGGCTCTGTGAGCATTCCCATTCCCATTATCATGGTATTATTCTTTCCTAATTTTGACCACAAATACTCAGCTTATAAGATAAATAAGGTGCGGATCTAACCCTAGTACAAGGTATAATGTTGGGGCCGCATGAAAAGTTTTAAAAGTGTTTTGGTAGTTAAGGACTATAGATTACTTTTTTGGGAATTGGAAGAAGGTTTTTTGGAGAAAGTGACCATTGAGATGGGCCTAATTAAATGAGTTGAATTTAAACTGGTAATTTTAGTGGCATGTAGAAGGCGTACAGGGAAGGACTGGTATGAAAACTGATATGACACAGGGAAGCAGGAAGAAACACATGTCTTAAAATGGATAAATCATTTCTGTAAAATATACGAATTTGCATTTTCTTGCTGTTCTTTTGTGCCTAATATCTCTTTTTGGTTGTAACTTCCAACTAGAGCTCTAGGTTTCGTGTGTGTGTGTGTGTGTATAAAAGAGAGAGTTTGAAAGGCCTTACAAATGATTAAGGTTCAAAAGAAGCAGCATTTTTATAAGTTCATTAAAAAAAACAAAACAAAACAGTACCACCTGCTCCAAGGAGGTGAGTAAACACATGGTCACGTTGGAGTAGAATCCAGCAGAGGCACTTGCCACTCAGAAGAGCGAGATGCCCCCTCATAAGCCTGGAGAGCCTTTCCTCTCCTGTCAGGGAACGGTGCAGGGCACCCAGCAAGGCTACAGAAGCCACTGACCTCCGGCTGGGGAAGGAGCCAGGAGCGGCTACCCTGGATAAATCATTCAAATGTCGAGACAGTTGAGGCAGGTGATGAGCTTAGCCAGGGCACTGCTCTAGAAAGGACCGCATCTGTGAAAGGGTGGTGCGCACCGCGAGGGGAGGACAGCTTTGCTGTTCAGGTTTGATGATGCCATATGTGTCGATTTTAAATGTGTTTGTGACTTTGTATGCAGCCCTGAATTTTGAGCTTTGTAATTAAGAATTTTTTGTTAGTCTTTTATTTGAATATTACCATCATTTGATGATATTTTAGAATGTTTCTTCCTGAATTTTTATTTTGTTACATCCGAAAACCCAATATTTTAATCTAGAACAATCTCATATTTTTTAATGAAGGATAATAGAGAAAAATTATTTAACTGGAAAAAAATACATTCCTATAAGCTTCTCTTCTGAAATGTATTTATTGTACTAAAAAGGAAATATCTGCATCTCAGTCCTCATGGATCCCATGAGATATTTTGTAGGTTCCATAACCTTGTCAGAAGTTTTGCCTAAAAGGTTTGAAGGTTATCAGAAATTGAGGTTACATCTGTTACTCATGACTTTATGGGTTACTGTGTGGAGAGAGCTGAAGAACCGCCCATGCGATGTGCTGAACTCCCCTGTGATGGCAGTTGTCTCCTTGACACCTGACTGCGCTTTTTGTGGTAATAGATGTGTATTATCCAAATGCAGAGAAGTATTGTATGTGCTCTAACTGAATAGTGAAGGCCGAGTTTGCACCATGGTTCCTGGCTGAAACCCCTGCTCTGAGCATGTGATGTGTTGTCACCAAACGCCCACAGTCGATGGAAGGAAGAGGGTCGTATGGTGGTAACTACATACGTGGAGTCTGTGTGCCACCGTCTAAGCTACGTGTAAACCTGCGCTCAGTGGGCAGCTGGTAAACTACAGATTGTGCGAATCAGCAAAAATGGAAAGAGATCCATCCTTACGTTGTATTTCCAGAGAGTGAAGCAGTCCAGAATGGGGTCTATGGTGCAGGGGTGTCCGCAATAGGCCCACAGGGAGTTCCCCCCCTTCAGCCCTGCGAGCTTGGTTCCTGTGAGTAGTTCCCCTTCTGGAAGGCTGGTCAGGCCAGCATCCCCCTCCAGCTCTATGTTAGTGACGGGAGGCTTAGTCCCCGCATTTGGAGTGGACTGAAAACGAGACGTCTGGGCGAGACATGTCAGGGGAGGGACAGAGCACCCAGTGTGACCCCCATGGGGCCCTGCCCCCCCACAGCCCCTCCAAGACAGCTCCCCAAGGAGCCCTGAACCTTTCTCAGGGAAAAGAGTCAGTATTTTTCCAAACCCTCAATTTACAAATGAGCAGGCTGTGGCCTGCTGAGTTCATGTGAGCAAGTCTCCTAGGAAAAAGACCCATTTTCTAGTAGTTTTGCTAAAAACTGAAATGCTTTCTCTTCCTTGTAAACTCAAATTCAAATTTCTGGATTAAAATTCACTTCTTGTAAGTTACTCTGCAAGTCTTTGCCATCCCTCTATCCCAAATCCCTATTCAGAAGTCACATGGGTCAGTGAGGAGCACGTGCTCAGGCAGACGCTATGCCAAGCGCGTATCATTTGCTCTCAGTTAAGCCTCACTGAACCCCCAGGAGATGAAGACACAGCTGGAGGGTGCTGTTGCACCCGCGCTCCACGCCAGCCTCAGACCCCCAGATGGGCTCCAGGAGCAGAAGGCCCAGCATCTGTTCTTCACATGAGGTGTGCTTTCCCACCCAGGCCCATGGGGGGTGCCCCGTGTGCTGGTTGAACACAAGCAGCAGGCCCACCTCAACTTAGGAGCTCAGAACCAGCCAGGCCATGGCTGTGAATCTTGAGGGCAAGCCCATGGCTGTCTCTGACTCCAGCCCACGGCAACAGCTTCCAAATGTATCCTAAAACAGTGCAGATGGGGGAGGACAATGGGATTGCTTAGGGCCTCTAGGCCCAGGAACTAGGCAAGGGCCTGTGTGTCTCAGCACAGCCTCTGAGGTATGACAGGAAAGGAAGCCGAGAAAGGACAGGCCCAATGGGAGTGAGGTCAGTGTTTTTGTTTTATTTCCCAGATGTTCATTTTGCAACTGCTTAATTTTTGCCAAACTATCTCTTCTTGCACTAAGTTTTAAGGACACAGCTATGAATAATCCATGGTCCACATCCATGAAGAAGCCCGAAGTTCATTCATTTTAAATGAATAATACCCCCACGGGACTGTTACAGAGAACAAGAAAGGGATTAACCCAAATGGGCAGGATCTGGTCTGGAAAACGGGATGTTGGACTGAATCCTGCGGGAAGACAGACAGAAAAGGAAAATCTGGTATATGATTAAAAAAAGCAATAGGGTGGGAATTAATGAGGGGTAATCATCCAGGAAACAGACAATCGAGATAAAAATAAGAAAATTCATTTCACTAATTGTTTTCAGGCACAAATGCTAGTATTTAATACATAAATCGTATTTAGAGTCAAGTCAAAACAAAGATGGGATTTTGGATGACTATTTTTTTGGAGGAAAGAGTAAAAAACTCCCTAGATGGTGTCTCCTCCTCTCTGGATGGGGTTCTTGGTTAAAAGACATTAGTAGATGTGAAAGCTTTGGGTGTTCTGTTAAAGATAGGATATTTAAGCACATTAGCTTCTGCTGCCCCCCAAAACCCCACTCAAATGACAGGAGAGTGATGTTTATCTTAAAAGCAAAGAACAAGATAGGATAATGGCAACACTATTCTGAAGCTGGAACGCAGAGACAAAGAGTAACCGACTTTTCAGACCCAAAGCAAGGAGATGCTAACCCAGCAGAGAGAGTGTGCCATGGAGCATAGAGAACCTTCTTGGAGCCCTTGGGGTCTAGAATTGGCAGACTCGGCCCCGTGGAGGTGAGGTGCCGTTGCATTAAACTCTGGGGAGCTGGTTGGACACCCGGACGTTTTTGCTTTTTGTCGAAAACCCAGTGTTTACTCAGGGTAAAGAGAGGTTCTTCAGGGTTGAGAGGAGTGTGGGGTGCTGTGCTGAGAGTGGAGTTGAAGGAAATCGAGACCCCAGCAGCCTCTACCAACTGACCTTCCAGCACACCCTCTTCAGGAGACGCACAACAGTCTTCCTGGTGGTCGTGTATCCACTGACTTATTCTAAAAACACTCCTACAGCACTTCCTGTAAAACAGGCACAATCCCAAAGACGTTATAATTATTTTTTGAAAGTCATAACCTCCTCAGCGGTCCCTGCTTCACCAGTGAGGACGCTGGTAGAGAGAGGAAACTCAGTAAGTGGGTGCAAGGCTCTAAGCGGGAGAGGTGGGATCGGACGACTGGCTGTCTGGCCCTGGAGCCCGCCTCTCACCTGCCGTGCCGGCCAGCACAGAGGCCACTTAGCGCCCTCCACGAGGCCCACTGTCGAGAAGCGTCGCCTACGTGAGCAGGGCTTCCAAAACACTTTCTCACAAGGCCCAAAGTCTGGGTGACGGCCAAGGAGCTCCAGGTGTCTGAGCAAATCCTCTCATAGGAAAGGCACCAAAACAAGCCAACAAGCGAAAAGGGGAAAAGCCAGTCGGAGGAGACAGAAACTATACAAGAAAGAAAGGAACCACAGGAACATCCACGGTTACGGGAGAGAACTAGCATATTTACAGAACAAGAACAGAATACATTTTTTTCACAGTTTCTTTTTTTCTTTTTAATTAATTTTCTTATTTGACAGAGAGAGAGGCAGCAAGAGAGGGAACACAAGCAGGGAGAGTGGGAGAGGGAGAAGCAGGCTTCCCACTGAGCAGGAGCCTGAAGCGGGGCTCAATCCCAGAACCCTGGGATCACGCCCTGAGCTGAAGGCAGACACTTAACGACTGAGCCACCCAGGCGCCCCCAGAATACATTTTGTGACGAAGATATGGTTCAAATAACCAAGAGATCACTGTGAAAAAGTAGGAGTGTTGAAATGTTAAGTATTAAAGCTCACCAGAAGGGAGAGAAGGGAATCCCAGGACCCTGGCAGGAAGGAGAGATGAAGAAATGAAGGATGGGGAGGAGAGAGAGAGAGGGTGGCCAGTGGACCGCCATCTGAAAACCACAAGTTCCACAAAGAGAGAGCAGAGAAAATGGGGAGAAGCAGCCCCCGAAGAAGGAAATGAAGAGAATGTTCCCGGAAGGTCTATATAGCGCCCAACGTGATGGAGGAAAATGGACCCACACACCTACCCTTGCTGGGGACAAAGACAGACTGGCAATAATTTGCTTATGAGCATCCATGGCAGGGCTCATACGAGGAGCCTTGGAGGCTGAAGACAATGCAGTTTAGGCACTGGACACCTGAGGGGAATTACTTCCGACCTAGGTTGTTTTCTCAGACAGATGTTATGGAAATAGTAAGAGTCTTCCCCAGGAAGGGATGGGAAGATGTCTCCATCCAACAAAGAGGGAGACACAACACAGTATACAGGAGACGGGTTACTGGGGAGGGATGCCGGGCTGGGGGTGGTGGACAGAGGTTCCCGAGCTCCTCGGCGGGGCCCACAGTGGGCCTGGCTGGTGGGAGCATGCTCTCCTGGGACCTCATCCAAGGCACCAGATTGACATCCAATGTGGGCACTTGTCCCGAGAGGAGCCCACTTAACTGGGAGGGTCTGGTCACAAGCCTCAGGAAACACCCAGGTGGGTGAGCGCGCCTTCGTACATAGTTACCAATGGCTGAGGGTCACAGTGTAGCCTACGGCTCGTCAGTCAACAGTGTGTGTCCCGGGTTGTGAAAACAATGAGTGACAATCTCATGCAATGCCCGATGATATAACTACACTGGGGACAGAAAGCATGCGAGCCACATTGGCCCAAGTGCATCCTGGCATCAACTCTGTTCTCCCCGGTGGGAAGTTAACAGCTTTTCATGGAAAGTTGCGCACGAAGACAGACACTTTCATGTGTTCAGGGATCTAGAGGTAGATACCAGAAGGAAAGGCTACAAGAACTGAAAATCTTTCCCTCTCGGGAGCTGGGAAAAGAAAGGGGTGGTATTTGGGGTGCCCTGTTTTCATAACAAGCCATATACAGCTATCTGGCCCATATACTATACAGCATGGATAACTTTGATGAGAACATTTATCAAATTTTTGACAACTCGTTGCCTCCTGTTCAGTGTGATGACTGATCATTGCAGCCTGCTGGACCACAGTCTGGAGTCAGTTCTGTAATCCATACGGAAGTGCTTCCCAGATCCCAGATGCCCGGTCCCTTGGGTGAGCAGGGGGAGGGCGTGGACATGGCTTTGTGGTTGCGCTCCTTCTCTCTCCAGCGGCGCGCACCGAGGTCTTCGGCGCCTCTTCCCCCGCAGCCGCTGCCCTCCGCTGCGAGCACGTTGTAACTGACAAACGCTCATTCCTTGGCAACAGCTTGTCCTCTGTAGTGACCAGTTCCCCGGGGTTTTCAAGGTTGTAGCAGGGGGTTCATGCTAACAAGGCGCTAAACACAGCTGTTTCAATGTCTACATTTAAAATAGTAAAATAAAGATTTTTTTTGTTAGCAACAGAATGACTCTGATGAGCTCCAAATGGGATTCTAGTTCACAGGTGGTTCCTAGAGGTCACGGGATGTCCCTGAGGCCTTGTGCCTGCCCAGGGCCTGCACTCAACTGTTCCTCTGACAGCCAGGTGGCCCGCGGGACCAGTGTGTAGTGCTGAACATCCTTTAAGACAGAGCCATAAACTATTTAAGCCATATATTCATAATGAGCCATTAGCAAAAACAAGAAGCATAAGGGACACTGATAGTAAAAGACAAATTAGCAAGGAGCAAACTTGCCTCCGAATCACCTGTAGCAGCTCTGTAAGTTATATTCGTGTGACCGGGGTCCCTGCATTGCTGGCTGTCAGCTGCGACTTTTCAAATGTTAGAAAGAGGAACAATATAGACTGCAAATTATGTACAAGGTAGCTTTTTAATGTCATGAGAATAAAGATAAACCGGGATATAATACGCCATGTACGGAGAGGCACTTACAAATACCAGCCTAGAACGCACTGCTACCCATTGCTTGGGAACAGATGTTCAAAAGAGCAAAACAGGAAAGGAAGGAAGGACAATAAACAGGTCTGGTCTTCTTTAGCCCAAAATGCAAAATTTTCCTACAGAAGGTTATTTATGTCTATTTTTCACAACAAGACACATTATTAGATTTTAATCCATCTCTTAGATTATTGTATTAGAATAATGTTATATAATTGTACATAAGTATGTATAAGTATAAAATGCAATTATAATATAGTACATACTATATTAATAATATACAATATATAAATATGTAAAATATGTAATATTATAACCATCTGAAAACCAAACATGAAATAATCATTCTTGAATTTGGGGACAATTGATGCTTTTTATTTACTACATCACAAATTAAAGTACATTAACAGCACATGCCCTTGTTAAATGGGGAAAGTCAAGTTGTTTTTTCTCATATTGTGAATGTCAATAATAAAGTTTAGAAATGATAAAGTTTAGATATATAAATAATAAAGTTTAGAAATGATAAAGTTATCATGAATTTTGTAATACACCCATTACTAATGCACTGACCTCAAACTAAGTTTTTACTTACAATCACTTATTTACCATAGACTTTGTTAAAATATGGAAATGATTTGGCGCTCTGAGAAAGGGAAGCCACGGGACCCGCTGAAGCCCAGCCTGGGAGTCCATCTGAAGGCCATGCCCTTCCCCGGCCCTGTGCCTGGCATTGCTGGCAGCCCTGCGGTGGTGGGTGGATGCCTGTTGGGAGGGTCCGTCGTGGGCTTTAGTCATTCACTGTCGCAAAATCTGCTCTGCACGTGACGTCTCCACCAACCAGTCAGGGTGTGGAGCCGGACAGATGGAGGCCCCAGCCCTCAGCGTTGGCACATGGAGCCAAGGGCTGGGGAGTGAGTCCACCATACAGCTCACGCACTGAGCTCCATGGGGATCAAGAGAAACTCCCAATCTGAGATGGACTATAACCTCCAAAACTTTCTGGAAAATTCTTTCTGCATAATTCACCATATTTTCAGTGGGAATCATGAACTTATCAATATTCACCTAAAGAACAATGTTACTTTCTGTGCACTCCAGCTGTTTTCTTTTTCTTTTCTTTCTTTTTTCTTTTTTTTTTTTAACTATGATTCTGAAGGGTAAAGAGCCTAAGAAGAAAGAATTACTAAGATTTCGGAGAAAGAGACTTTTCAGTAGACGTGTCATCAACCCAGTAAGTGCCCTGATGACCAGCAGAGTGGGCACCTCTCTGGTGTGGGGCACCTGCTGGAGAACAGCCTCCACAGCCCACACTTTGCACGCTGAGCAGGAGTGATAGCCTGCAGCACCGAGCAGTGAGCTGGTGACCCTCGGAGTGCTGCCACTTACACTAACTGGAAAGTAGGACTGTGCGGGGTAATTACTGTGGGTGCCCGTGACACGGGTGTTCCTTTTGCATGGGACATGATATAGGGTGCTTTTATGAAAAGTCCACTGGGAGCAACAAAACAATTATTTAAAAGGTCGTTCCATCCCTCCTGGTGCCTGGCTCACTGTGAGAAGCTGGGTTCTGCGTTGTCTGTTGTTTCTGACCGGCTAAACAGGGAAGCGAGCACTTCAGAGCAGCGGGGGGGCTGCCGATCTGAGCAACAGCTCTACCGCTAAGATGAGGTGGATCCCCGCGGCCCTCGAACCCCAGGGGCGGCACAGTTGTCCATGTGTGTATAGAACGTGTGATGAAGCTTGTTTGGGTTTTAATTCGTATTTTACTCGGAGGTTGTAATTTCTATAGTTTTGTTACCTTCTCTTCTTCTGTAGTCACATTAATGTTACAGGAACACTGCAGAGCAACTCCGTGCAGGAGAACAAACTCAGACTTTATTGACCACGTGCCTTCAACAATCTCTGTGGTCACTGAAACATCAGAACGATGCCTGACCTGTCTTCTCCACAGGAACTTACGGACATCACGTGATAATAATGTGCTTGAGGGCATTTTGCAGAATACACACATGATCTTGCCTACTATTATTATTTCCCAGTGTTAGAAAAAGGACTTACTTAAAGTAACTCCTACCTAGTTTCCATGTGTTTTGTTAGCTCATTCCACATATGTCTGTATGCCGGGCGCAGTTCTAGATCTCGGGGACATACAGATAAGCTGGATAGAAGGTCTCTGCCGTGTCACTTTGTAGCAGAAGGCAGACAGTAAACGTGTGAAGCAATGGACAGACAGCTGTGATTTCCTTCAGCAGGCGAACGGCTGGGTGCTGCTCCGTCCGCACCGTGGACCCTGTTGATACAGCAGCAGCCTGGGTGAGGTTCCAGCGAATTAGGCTCAGTGAAAAAAGCCAGTCTCCAAAGGTTACAGACACTCTTGACATGACAGAATGACAGAACGGAAGACAGACGAGGGTTGCAGGTGGCAGTGGGTGTAGTTCTAAAGGGCAGCGCCAGGGACCCTTGAGGGAGGGACATCGTGTCTTGGCTGCAGTGGGGGACACAATTACACACACACACGCACACACACACGAGGACAGGTACACCTGGACATTCTGACTGAGATCTGTGGAATCAATCAGCCGCAATGTCCCGCTGTGGTCAGGTCTTACAGTTTTGCAGGATGCTGTCGTTGGAGGACGTGGGTTAAGGGTGCGGGGGATCTGCACGTCACTTCTTCCAGCGGCATGTGAATCTGCAATTGTCTCAAAACATTTTAAAACAAGGAAAAATATATAATTTCACATAATGGCAAAGGCCATAAAGAAAGCCCCATAGATCTTCCTGTGAGTGACAGTGAATGAGAGGAAATAGCCAGGGCTCTGGTTGAGGACAGAGTGTGGCTGAGCGTCTGGAGAGCCCCACCTGGCTGGCGTGACTTGTGTTTTGCAGCTAAGCTATCTGCTAAACACTCCACTTAAGAGCTCATCCTGGGAATTCCATTATAAATTATCCTGAGCAGCGCATATGACAGGGAACTGAGCAGCAGGGACCGTAGGGACATAATCCTTCCTACTGTCCCTGAATAACTGGGAAAAGCTGGCGTCCTGTAAGATCATGTCACTAAGGGAAGTCACTCATTAGTGGATCGTTCTGGGAGTTCTTATAGAGTGAAAGGTCTGCTGTTCAAAGACTAGTCGTTTCAGCTCACTCCATTCTATCTTCTAAATTCTCTTTTTAAGAAGAAATTTCTGTCTTACGTACCAGTTGTTTTAAATTGGAATATTTATATTCATTAAGTAAGAAGCTTCAAATACCCTTCAGGGGCGTTTAGCCAATAATCCATTCACCAGCGACTTTTTAATCCACGTCTGGTAAGGACTCAGCTGAAAACATGAGCAGCCAGGGCCTCCCTCCCTTCTGAACAGGGTGGCTGTCTGGCACAGTGTGAGGCCAGGGAACCAGGAAAGGCAGCAGCTGCCCCATCCCGCGGGGATGGGAGGACGGAGGGGTTGACACCTGCTGGATGCCTCAGAGGAAGGCTGGGAGCAGGGTGGGTGGAGTTCCATGTGAGAAGACAGAAGGGAATTTCAATGCCCTGATTTGTGAACGTGTTCATGGAGAATGCAACGCGCGCCAAATAAAACCCGTCACTTTGCCCACAAAGAAGCTCTGTTTTGTAGATGTCTACCATTTTAAGGAGAAACCTATCCTTTTCCATTGTTTTCAGATGAATGTGCCCTCAAACTTCTCTAGACATGATGCTCTCCAGGTCTGTCTCCCTGTGACCTTCCATGAACCTGAGGGGTCCTCAAAATGATGGTAGAATAGGAGATGCTTAAAGTGATACAGGAGAACTTCTGGGATCCCCAGAAGAGTAGGACATTGTGTAAATTAATTTAATAATATTTTATCAAAACGTGATTTTTAAACAAAGTGCTGACAATACATCGGATGGAGTGACTTTGATCATTAATGCCCTATCCTATTCACCCATTTTCAACCACCTAATTGTTTTGCTTTATGTCAGTTCATTTATACAATTTATTAAATTTGTCTATTTGACATTCATTTGGTGAGAAAAAACATGCATTTTCATAAAACCACTCTACTGAGTACCATCCAACCCATTCTTAGCCAGCTTAGCAAGCAACATCTCAGAACACATTCAGAGTGACTATGAATACTGACCATAGATTAGGCATAAAGCCCATTATAAACACTGTATTTGCATGTAGCTTTATAGTTTTAGCAAATACAAAATTTAAATTATTACTTAAGATTGTATTTTGTTTTCTTTTTTAATTAGCAAATAACACGCTCTTGTAAGATCTTTTCTACGGAAGGGCTGCGGCTGACGCAGGACTTTTGGGGAGGGGCGAACATAAACACACATGTGGCGGTCTGCTGATGACATGAGCTGCGGCACGTTCAGAGCATACATGCTTCTGTGATTAGCCGCTAAGTCATCCATACTGTCTCCACACTTTATAGACACAATCACAAAACAACTCTCACACTGAATTCTGGAAGAATTTGCTTATGGTTTTGTGTCATTTTCACATCACAAACTGCAGTCTGGTTTTCTAAGGGACTTTTCTGTTGTGAATCATTTATGAAGAAATAGCCGGTTGTGGCAGCTCGTGGTTACGCCCGCTGCCCCCGCCTGTGGCGTGTCCTGCGCCCGCACACTTGGCCTGGTCGTTCTCGCCCCCTCGCTGCAAGGGCATCGCAAGCGAGCAAACCTCCCTGAGAACGATATCCCTTATGTAGAATTTTTCTTTCTTTCTGTATGTCAACCTCATTTCTCTGCCTTTTTCTTCTTCCCTAGAGTGACTACGTCTGGAAGGGGGAAAAAATGTAGTTATCGAGCCCAATCAAGTGTGTCTCTGCGATTATCAGTAACATCCGGTCAAGAAAGGTTCTGCTCGGTCCCACAGACATATGGCTGTCCAAGGAGCCACATAAAGGTAACAGTTCCATGTCATACTTCAGGCTTCACCTGCCAACAAATGCTTTATGTGTTTACCTTGAGAAATCTCACTTGGGAAAAGCATGACGATAGCTTTGAAAATGCAGAGTGGTGGTTTCTTTTAATAAAGACCACAGTGTCCCTTAATTTTAATAAACAAGGTCAATATAAAGTCAGAATTTATAATCCATTACTAACATATACTCAAATAGTCTTCTGTTATTCAACTACAACATTGTCCCCAGAATAATTTCAGAGCCACATTCATAGGCCTGTTCACCCTTTGGCAGTTGTACAGAAACTCCTTGGTGTGAAGCTCTTTAAAATCACACCCGTATTTCCACTATTAGTTCTGTGTGAAGACATTTTATCTTTAAATAAGTTAAGCACGTCTTTACTTAGGGCCTAACTTGCCTTGCCCGCCGCCTTCATAGCTGCCGTCGGTCCCTGTCGATAGACCTCCCTGGGTGCTGTTGCGCACCTTGAGAGACACGCTGTTAGGCTATGGCTAAGTGTCCTTTCTAAGCATTTTTAAAAATTGTGGTAAAATACAAATGACATAAAAGTTACCATTTCACTCATGTTTAAGTATACAGTTTGGTGGTGTGAAATCCATTTCCACAGCTGTGCAGCCATTTGCACGACTCGTCTCCCAAACCGGAAGTCTGCGTCCGTTGAGCGCCGCTCCCAGCCCCTCCCCCCACCCCGGCACCTGCCACCCACTGGGCAGCCCTGTGAATCTGACTGCTGCAGGCACTTTGTTCAAGTGGAATTGTACGGTATCTGTCTTTTTGTGTCTGGCTTACTCCGCAGAGCACAATGCCCTTGAGGTCCAGCCATGGTGTAGCAGACGTCCGAACTTCCTTCCTTTTTAAGACTGAGTGATGTTCCATGGTCAGGATAGACCACAGTTTGTTACTGTTCATCTGTAGATGGCTACGTAGGTTGCTTCCTTCCTCTGGCCATCGTGACCAGTGCTGCTGAGAACATGGTGTGCAAGGACCTGAGTCCCTGCTCTCGGTCTCCGGGGTAGAGACCCAGAAGCGGAGTTGCTGGATCATGTGGTAGTTCTATTTTTAATTCTTTAGGAAACCACCGGACTGCTTTCCACATGGGCTGCGTGGTTTTCCATTCCCACCCACAGTGCACGGGAGCCCCATTTCTCCACATCCTCACCACACCTGTTATTTTCCGTTTCCCAGGCTTTTGGCCGTTTAACAGTAGCCATCTTGATGGATGTGACGTGGTACCTCGCTGTGGTTTTTACTTGCGTCTCCCTGATGATGAGGGATGTTGGGCACCTTCTCCCGTGCTCAGTGCTCATTCGTACGCCCCTTCTGTCCCCTGTGCTCTTGGGTCCTTGCTAAGGAATCAGTGTACAATCCAACGTCATAAAGCCGCTTCTCTAGATAGTCTTCTAAGGATTTTGTAGTTTTAGCTCTTCTGTTTAGGCCTGTGATCCATTTTGAGTTAATTTTTCTATGTGCTGTAAGTTGAAGGTACACCTTCACTCTTTCACATGTAGACAGACCGTTGTTCCAGCACTATTTGTTGAAAAGGCTGTCCTCTCCCCATTGAGTGGTCTTGGTTCCCGTGTCAGCTCATTTGGCCATATATGGGAGAAGTTATTTCTGGGCTCTCTATTCTATTCTATGTGTCTGTCTTTTTGCCAGCATCTGATTTGGTTACTGTAGTTTTGTAGTAAATTTTAATATCAAAAAGTTTGAAACCTCGGATTTGTTCTGCTTTTTTCAAGATTGTTGCCTATTTGGAAGTCCCTTCAGAGTCCATATGGATTGTAGGATGGACCCTGCTATTCCTGCAAAAAACAATATTGGGATTTTGATTGGGATTGCATTGAATCTGTAGACTGCATAGCTAAGTTTCTTAGACAGAAATGGGGGTTTTCATACTTTATAGTAGCAGATTTCCAAATCCCATCCAGGCATGTACCATTGCCTTAAAAAATTCTTTTTTCAAGTTTGAAAAAACATTCAGATTTTTATTATCGGTTTTTGTGGAGGCTGGTCAGGTGAGCAGTGAGCAATTATAGCAGAGTATTAAATACAAAGTTGTCTAAAACTTTCACTGAGGATGAAGATACAATTCTGTTTAATTTATGAAGGTGCAACATTTTGAAGGCTTTCATTCTTTAGCAGTTATTTCATAGGTAGAAAGCCACCAATGTCGTGGAACTTTCTACGTAATCGGCCTCGAAGGTGAGTTTATTTGGCATTCAGGAGTTCTTTGTTCATAATAAGACCATAAAAGACACAGAAACTTAGACATTGTGTGGCGTCATCCCAGACTACAGTATTACTTGGTGTGACTTCCATTCCCTGTGTCAGATTTGATATACTGACATCTCTCAAGGATTGAGCCCCAGCTGAGCACCAGCACTGGGCAAGCTCTGAATTCCTCCCCACATCCGCAGGTCTAAGTGATTATTCTTCCCATTTTAAAGGCCAATAAAAGGGAAGCTTAGAGACCATAGGTGACCATCCTGGGGTGGCCTTATTAAGTGGCCAAGACGGTACTTGGTCTACAAGGAGATAGAAGGGAATTTTGGTAAGAAATCCAGATTTAACATGAATCACTAATTCCAAGTAGCCTTTATGTTCAGTGTTTAACCCAAGCCTGTTTCCAAGCTAATGAAAATACTGAGAAGTTAGCATTAGAGTAGGACATGACAAAGAAATTACTCAAAGGCTTTGTTTACAGCTACACTCTCCTGTCACATGTACCAAGGAACAAATGTGTGTGAATCAAATTTTTCATCAGTTGCTCATTTTTAACTCTGTTGAGTACCTCATTTGTGGTGGGAATTCCTGTAGTCTGTGGAGGTATAAAAATGAATGAGATGTGGTCAATATCCTCAAAGAGTTCAGAAATTGAACAAATATAAGGTGTGGTAAGGTCTGTGAGACCAGACTGCATGGTCCTTCCTCAGAACCAAATGTGTGCCCTGTTTCCTTCTCTACTCCCGAGCCGAGTGCACTTCCCGGCCATGAGCCACTCGGTCACTTCCCATCGCGTCAACAGAGGTCTAGGTGAGATGATTAAGGAGGCGCAGAAGACTTTAACTCTGAGTCGGGAGGCCAAGGATGTCTTTGTAGAGAAGGTGACCCCAGACCTGGGTCTCCAAGATTAGTCCAATAAATGGATAAAGATAGTAACTTTACTACGTCGGGGAAAACACAAAACTCAGGGGCACCTGAGTGGCACAGCGGTTAAGCGTCTGCCTTCGGCTCAGGGCGTGATCCCGGTGTTATGGGATCGAGCCCCACATCAGGCTCCTCCGCTATGAGCCTGTCTTCCTCTCCCACTCCCCCTGCTTGTGTTCCCTCTCTCGTTGGCTGTCTCTATCTCTGTCAAATAAATAAATAAATAAATCTTTAAAAAAAAATACAAAACTCAGATGGGATCAAGGCACAGACACCCGTGAGTTGGCACATCCAGCAGCATATTAGGACAAAGGGCTTCGTTCCTGGTGACTTGAGTTTGGTGTTCATGAAACAAGTCTGTGTGCTGTGCGCTTTCTGTGGTCCACAGGAGAGAGGATGTTACGTGGTGTCTCTCCTCTCCCCTTCAGATGGAGGGTACAGTTGTCCACCCTGAGGATCTCTCTGCCTGCTCTCGACCCCAGAGACGGGTCACTGCTGTCCCCCATCTGCCCACACTTTCTACCTCCAGCTCCCGACATTACTGAAGTCAACCTTCCAGATTCCAGGTTAGCTGCCGCTGTGCAGCTGTTTGAACTGCAGATTCTCGGGGTCGTTCTTTTGTTGATCCTACTCTTTAGATTCCAAGTCAAAGTCAGAAACACCCCAGTGGAAGGGCCCCTGCTGAGCAGCGACTGTCCTGCCTTCTCTGTGACCCCACCACGGTCCTCCACGTGCCGCATTGCCGGTCCGGGCAGCTAGCTTCCTTTATCAGCCCCAGTGAGGAAGGACTTTGGGGCTTGCTCCTATGGGAAAAATAAAAGTGCCATAGAACAAGATTTAGATTTAGGGCACTTTTTTTTGTCCTAGTGTGTCCCAATTAGCCAGCGTGATTGCTGAGCCATGAACACCTGTGGCGTCTCTGCAGCTGGTGCTCTAGGAAATCCAATTTCCTCTGAACTAGAGCCCAAAGAGAAAATCACACTCTGCATCCAATTTCCATGCTAAAGACTTTACTTAAAATAAAATCAATATCTGTTTCCCAAAAAATGTCGTGAATTGTGTTCTGAATGGCGACTATTTTAAAAGAAAAACGTATTGTGCGTCTAGAAGGAGGGATCTGCTGAGATAGTTAGAACTTTATAAATCCGTGGTCTTTGACCCGTTCAAATGGATTTCTTTGAAACAACTAACAAATACCATTAGGTTTCATCCTAGCACTGCCGATGACCATTTGTATGCCTTCAGGCAAATTGTGTTAAATCCTTTTTCTATAGAATAAGGATAAAGGGTTAAATCAAAGGAGATGGTCTACATGAGAACAAGGAAGAGTGCACATGACGACGTGTACCTAGGTACCTACTAAGTACCCGCTGTGTGCAGGCTGGTCTCAGAATGTTCCTCAGCACCCCTCAGTCCTCAGGACAGGCTGTGGAGTGGTTACTGTTCTTATCCATCACTTACGTTAGAGGAAAGTGCTGTGCAGAGGACTTCAGTGGTCCGCTGCAGTTGGTAATGCCACGGGCAGGGTGCACACCTGGGTCGGTGTGTATTTTCACTTTCCAGCCGGCCTTCTTCACCGGGAGCTGTGTCTGCCCTGCCTCCGAAGCCTGTGCAGACATTACCCATCTTCGTTCTCGTGTCTGTTCCACATGTAGTTACAATATATTATCTGTTTGCGTACATTAACGCACTACGTATATATATATGCACACACACGGAGAATTTGCAGAAGTGCTGGGTTGCCACTCAGTCTCTCTGTTTTGCCTCACTGGCACGACACTTAATATAACTCACAATTCCCCACCGTCTGACACGCTTCCCCAGAAAACATCCACAAAGTCTGAGTCATGCTTCCTCAGGACCGTCTCTAACTCATGACATTCTTCCGATTGTTTTCATAGTGATTCATTCGTATCACTTAGATAATTCCCATGACTTCTGTTACTCTGCAGCTTAACAAGATTTGTTAAACGTGGGGTCATAAAATCTTCTGGATAGCGAAGAAATAAATGAAGGTGTTTGAGCTTTGATTTTTCTGAAATTTAGTTTAGGAAACAGGAGAAATTTGCTTTTTTCATGACTTCTTTCAAGGTCATGGACCACTACTCTCTTGGAAAGTAGGATACAAGCTGCTAATACCTGCTTCCCTGCCCCACAGTGTGACAGAAACTGCAAATCATGAAGTTTCTTTCTTCCCAGCAGAGAACAATCACCTTCAGTCAGTGGGCGTTTTGATTGAAGCAAAGTTGGGGAGTAGGTGAGGTCATGTGGGACCGCGGATCACTGAGGGACTCAGATCTAGGGGCAGCCATGCCTCACAAAGGGCTTCAGACACCCGGGTCCACCTGGGGGGACAGGCGATCACCAGACTGGAGCTTCTCCGTGCGCTGGAGGGCTCCGGGGCCATGAAGGGAGGTCAGCCGTATGGGCCACCTTCTGTGTGCACGCACTCCTCGCCCACTGTGTGTGACAAGATCAGGAGGTAGCAACGAGGCCTCATCACCCCACAGGTCCATGACGCCTTGGGGTGACTTGGCTTTTCCACACATGAGCTTCAGAGTTTGAAAGGCCTTTCCTGCCTTTTACCCTGGGGGTAGACTAGGGAGCCTTCCAAAGCCAAAGATGTCCAGAGAGCACAGCATTCATATCCGGGGGACCTCAGGCTGCTACACCAGCTCCTGATCCCGCAAGATTGTTTCATGAGGTTGCGGGGGGGACAATAATGGTGTACTCTACTGTTGTCCCTGACATCACCATTACCAACTGTTTTGAATAATTGACTGTGCATCACAGATTTCTCAAAAAAAACCCAAGGCAGAAACAGCTCTGGAGCAGGTATGGTGCACTAGTATCTGGCTCTGTGTGTAGCCTGTGGCTTGGAGGAGCTTACAGTCCAAGGTCCGACACGCCACAGTTTACACCCGAGAACCACACCTCTCAGCAGGGGCCTTTGCAAACCCCTGTGGAGACTAAAACTATAATCGTCCACTAAAACTCTGCGTCTGGTAAGCAATGCGTGTCCTGAGGCTTGCTGGGAATTTTGTGGTGGTGGTTTAAGTTAAATACCAACTTTGTTTACTCTATTTATATCTCTTCTTTAATAATGCTTTATGTCCTCTCCTTGGTCTTCATTTCTGTTGACAAAAACATTGTGCACCATCTTATTTATAAAGATCTACCATTAATACGTTTGGAGAAGCACATTCTGCTTAAAGAACTAGCAACATCTCCCATCTAGGCGTTTTATAATTTAAACTCTTGTCCGCTGATGTCAACAGTTCCTTCTATATGCAGTCAGCCAAATTTTTGTTATCGTCAAGAAGTAGTGTGTTGAGCTTTTAAATTTCCCTCCAAACGATGGAAACGCGTAACGATTCGCCGTCCCAACTCTGCTACGGTCTACCCGACAGAGGGAGCCGGTGCTTAGTGAGGTGGAGTCCGGCCGCCCCTCCCAGAGGGGGTTCGCCACGTGGCCACGCTCCACAGGAGGTTCTAGAATGGCCACCGGAGGCACTTTTTTCTTTTTTCTTTTTCTTTTTGGGAGGCAATACAATTACCCTCCCATGTGTATCTTCATTAGCCTTGTAGACATATTCTGATTTGACCAGGGTAAGAATCTTGTCAGCCCTTATCTCATTGGTAGGTTTCAGGAACAACTTACAACCAATGTAAAATTCACGGTTGGAAATTAGTTGGTATTTGCTAAACCATAATGAATGACACATTTCAGTCATGAAAGGGGTGTTACGAGATAACATAGAAACTAAATGAATAAACCTCCCCTCATCAAACTCACTTTTACATCAAAAACTTGGGATGTACTGTATGGTGACATAACATAATAAAAAATTATGATAAAAAAATAAAAAATAAAATACGGAAATTTGAGTGCATGCATTATGTCAGTGTTGCCTTAATAAACAAAACAAATAAACAAGAAACAACCCTTTAGAATACAGCAGAAACAGGTGACCTGACAGTGACTTGTTAGCATGATTTAGCAAAAACTATTAGGTGAAAAAGGACCACAGAAATGGGAAGATATTTCAGAGAAGACACAAGCAGCTTTCATAGTAGGAAAGACGCTCAGCCTCGTTAACGCCATAAATTCACATTAGAGCAGTGATGTCACGGCACCACTTCCCTGTCCGCCCGCAGTAGTCACACCGCAGTGCTGGGGAGTCTGACTTACAGTTATTCCCAGTATCACCATCTCAGTGAGGCTTGGAAGGGATGGGCCCTTCATACCAGTGACTCTGCTTCCAGACACTCAGTGTAGGGACAGCCACACGCGTGAGCCACGTTGTGTTCATAAAGCTGCGGCAAATGAGCACGACCTCTGCGGGGGCCCCCGACCAGCTCTGAGACCTGGACCAGCTCTGTGAGCTCTGCAGGCCATGGCTCCCTCTTCTGTATGTCAGGAACCGGACCTGTACCTTGCAGGGTTGTGGTGAGGCCTGAATTAATTAAGTGGCATGTGTCCCATCGTGAGCATTTAGGAGATCGGATATTTTTATGATGCATATTGTGAACTTATTTGTAAGACTGGATTTTGAAAGCAAGTTAGCTGTTCATCCACAGAAGTCTGATTAAATAAATTATGTTGCATTTATGCAATAGAACAGTGTGAATTGATTTTTTAAATGGGGGAGCTGTTATGAACTTAGCTCAACATATATGGTGAAATGAAGAATTGCAGGGCGCAAAACCAAGTGCACAGTGGTACCGCGGGTGTATTTGCAAGCATGTTTACACACAGAGGCTTGTCAGTGCAGGGGAGGGGACACCAGGTCCCACAGAGGAGGCGTTAGACCCCCTGGGGAGGAAGAACGCTGTCCCGTGTTCATGTCCCATGTATTGTTCTTTAAAGTCGTTTACACGTATATCCCCTGAGTGTTCATGAAGAGACCATGTGTGAGCCACTGTGCAGAACCTGCAAAGGGTCCCTAATAGATGCCAGACAGCCGAAGCTGGAGGAGCTGACGAACTCCCACAGGGTTTGGGTGGGTTCCATGAAAGGTTCCAAGTGGACAGGGGTGCCATCATAGGAAAGGGGTGCATCCAGTAATGGCTGTGCCAAACTCAGAGACAGGCTAGGCTCTTGGAAGGAGAAGGTGTCCTGGAGGTCCTGACAATTCAGTAATTTGAGAGTAGTAGAGACACGATGTCCACCAGCAGGAGCAAAGGCACTGTGGCAAGAAGGGGCAGTCTGTCTAATTTCCTATGAGCAGGGGATAGGGAAAGGGGGACCACTGAACTTCTTTACAGCACATCACCTGCTGTCCTAGGAACACACGTGAAACCATGAGAGGAGGGTGGCGGGGAGGGCCATCGCATGCTGCGGGGCTCCCTGTCTGACTCCGCTCGTACCCTGTACCACGAGCAGCCGGGTGGCATGGAAGGCCGTCTTGGCCTTATTCACATCACTTGCAGGCCTGCACTTTGCCGCTGCGCTGCTCTGCAGGGACCCTCCCCCGGCCCCCTGAGGCCACCGCTAGAGCGCTTCGGGCACAATCAGTCACTGCCAAGCGGCCTGCCTGCCAGGAGCTTGCCCTAGACGCTGCAGTACATGCACGGTGATGGAGGAGGCTAATCTCCCGTCATTTCATGGGAGGTTTACGTGCGCAGCTCTCGTTAGCGCTGATGGGAGTGGCTTGCATAAATCTGACGGTCGGGAAGGTGAGCGAGAAAACCATTCTTCTTCTGTTCCTTATCGGTTTTCTTGCTCAGGGCTCCGTTCCTTCCGTGGGGGCTGGCTGGCTTTGCAGTGTTAACCGTGTGCCTTGCACTTCAGCTGCTGGTGTTCTTCATTTACATGGAAATGGGCCGTAAACAGGGTTCTGAACTCACATGTTTAATCACCTCCTACTTGTGCCATCATCTTGCAAGTACAGATATCCAATTAGTGCAGCCGGTCTAACAGACTTCCATGTGTCAATCTTACCTGCTGTGAATGTCACTCTGTTCCGTGGTAACGGGCCTTGCATCCCAAAATAGAGGTGGGGGTAGAGGGTTGGGAACGTTGAGTCCTTGTTGTGAACTGAATTATTTTAAAGTGACGACAGATACCAATCCTTTGTAAAGTGTTGGTCTGTCTATGAAGCTAGGGTTGGGTTTAGGGGGAGGAAGGCTGGACTCAGCCTGGTTGTTCAAGGGCCGTCCCTTCCTCTAGTGTATTAAATGTGGGTCTATTAATAATCTCAAGGCCAGCCTTTGGAGGACAGCTGGAGTCGTTTCTGGAGGATGTCTGAAATCCCGAACACAGGCTTCATTCCACCTTACGTCTGAACGGGGACAGCAGCAGCTCCCAAAGCCTGTCCAGTACTTTTCATCATTATGTATTTCGAGTGTGTGCCCTCTGCCCCTCCCCCGGTAGCACGCTCAGAGCCTCGGGTGCCCGTGCCTGGGAGTCAGGAGACGGCTGGAGGGGGCCTGACTGTGTGCTTCACGGCCCACACACAGCGGCTGATGAAAGTTTCCCGTGAGAACTTCAGGTCCGTCTCTTTCTGGTGGCGAGTCACGAATGTGGTGGACAGCGATAGAAAGCCCTCCTCACTGTGACTTCAAGTGTGTAGTAACTTACAGACGAGTATGGACAGGAGGTGCTCTCTGACCTTCGTCCACACCCGTGTGCACGTGCACGACACGGCGGTACGGAAGAACCCGCATCTGAGTAAGACGGCAGACAAGACACCGTGAGCAGTAACTCGAACACTTTGACCCAGGAGACCAACGCTTGTTAGTTTAACTATGAAAGAAAGACACCTGTCTGAGCTTTTTTCTTCATGACTCCGTTTTTTTAGAGAAAAGGTCTGTTTGATGGTATCAGTCTCTGTTAACCAAGACAAGGAGAATTGTGCCTTCCCCTGTAATCAAATTCTCCTGCGGTCCAACTCTTATATCCCTTTGAATACAGATGGTTTTTAAATTGATAGTCACTTCAATTACAGTGTAAATGATCGGATAGTTCCGTGTGTCCACATTGTGCATCCGTTTGTCCAGCAGATGGAACAGCATTGTCCTAGTGCTGGTGGCGTGACCTTTCAGGCTCACCTTTCAGGACAGGACTCTGGGTGAGGAAGGCAGGAGGAGGACGCAGGGGAGTGAAAGAGGTGTGCTGGTGGCATGACGCTGAGCAGGGAGGGGACCCCCGACCTCTAACAGGAGCAGGGACAGTCCCTCAGTTATTTGGTGATGAGAACAGGGCAGAGTTGTCATGGGAGCTCAGGTAGCATCTTCTTTTTTTTTTTTTTTTAATTTTATTTTATTATATTGTGTTAATCACCATACAGTACATCCCCAGATTTCCGATGTAAAGTTTGATGCTTCATTAGTTGCGTATAACACCCAGTGCACCATGCAATACGTGCCCTCCCTACTACCCATCACCAGGCTATCCCCTTCCCCCACCCCCTCCCCTCTGAAGTCCTCAGTTTGCCTCTCACAGTCCATAGTCTCTCATGTTTCATTCCCCCCTCTGATTACCCCCCTTTTCTTTATCCCTTTCTTCCCCTACCGATCCTCCTAGTTCTTATGTTCCATAGATGAGAGAAATCATATGATAATTGTCTTTCTCTGCTTGACTTATTTCACTTAGCATTATCTCCTCCAGTGCCGTCCATGTTGCAGCAAATGTTGAGAATTCGTTCTTTCTGATAGCTGAGTAATATTCCATTGTATATATGGACCACAGCTTCTTAATCCAGTCATCTGTTGAAGGGCATCTCGGCTCCTTCCATGATTTGGCTATTGTGGACAATGCAGCTATGAACATTGGGGTGCATATGGCCCTTCTCTTTACTACGTCTGTATCTTTGGGGTAAACACCCAGTAGTGCAATGGCTGGGTCATAGGGTAGTTCAATTTTTAACTTTTTAAGGGACCTCCACACTGTTTTCCAGAGTGGCTGTACCAACTTGCATTCCCACCAACAATGTAGGAGGGATCCCCTTTCTCCACATCCTCTCCAACAATTGTTGTTTCTTGCCTTGTCTATCTTTGCCATTCTAACTGGCGTAAGGTGGTATCTCAGTGTGGTTTTGATTTGAATTTCCCTGATGGCTAATGATTTTGAACATTTTTTCATGTGTCTGTTAGCCATTTGTATGTCTTCATTGGAAAAGTGTCTGTTCATATCTTCTGCCCATTTTATGATTTGTTTATTTGTTTCTCGTGTATTGAGTTTGAGAAGTTCTTTGTAGATCTTGGATACCAGTCCTTTATCTGTGGTGTCCTTTGCAAATATATTCTCCCATTCCGTGGGCTGTCTCTTAGTTTTTTTGACTGTTTCCTTGGCTGTGCAGAAGCTCTTTATCCTGATAAAGTCCCATAAGTTCATTTTATCTTTTATTTCTCTTGCCTTTGGAGATGTGTCGTGAAAAAGGTTGCTCTGGCCGATGTCATAGAAGTTGTTGCCTATGTTCTCCTCTAGAATTTTGATGGATTCCTGTCTCACATTGAGGTCTTTCATCCATTTGGAGTTTATTTTTGTGTATGGTGTGAGAGAGTGGTCAAGTTTCATTCTTTTGCATGTAGCTGTCCAATTTTCCCAGCACCATTTATTGAAGAGACTGTCTTTTTTCCACCGGATGTTTTTTCCTGCTTTATCAAAGATTAGTTGCCCAAAGAGCCGAGGGTCCATTTCTGGGTTCTCTATTCTGTTCCATTGGTCCATGTGTCTGTTTTTGTGCCAGTACCATGCTGTCTTTGTGATCACAGCTTTGTAGTACAGCTCGAAATCCGGCATTGTGATGCCCCCAGCTTTGTTTTTCCTTTTCAACAATCTTCTAATCGTGTCTGTCTTCCTGATGAAATAAGAAGTGAGGTCACCCCCAAGCATGAGGAGAGAAGGGACAGGGTGTGGGGGGGAGGGGATGTGGCCAGGAGAAGGGAGAAGGGCTCAGGGCCATGGAGGTTCCTGCCCCACCAGAGACCCCATGAAGCCCCACTGCCTGTGCCCTTCCAGCCACACGCAGCTGGGGGTGCAGAGGGACCAGACCGGGATTAGGCGTTGCCAGGGGTGCGTTAAAAGGAGAGACAGTCAAGGAGGCCTGTGGGGCAGGGAAGGCGGTGCCTGCCCTCTGACCCCTCCGACATGTTTGATGTCCATTGTCCTCAATGTCCAAGCATGAGGGGAGGCAGGGCTGGGTACGTGGTGGAGGCCACGGACCTGTGGTCCGTGGATCACATGGTCAGTGGAACACATCTGCAGGTGTTCAGAGGATGACTGACCAGAACTCCGTGACTGACAAAAGGGAGAGAGCCAGAAAGACCCGAGGTGGGGCCAGAGCGGGCACAGAGCCCACAGCAGGAGAGCGGGAGCTGAAGCTGACCAGAGGCCGGGACGGGGGGACCCACAACATGGTGCACACGGAGTATGCTGAGGCCTCCGGGCTTTGGCGACACTGGGGAGTCTGTGTCCAGGACGAGCTGAGACCCAAGGCTTCAGGGTTTGGGGGAGATGCAGGGAGCACAGAGGCGGAGCAGGAGGACGTGTCCCTTTGGCTGCCATGTGAGGACCACCAAGGTGCTGTGCCCAGAGAACCTGCCGCCACAGACGGGAGACGGGCAGCAGCCTTGCAGAGAACACCCGGGGACGGGATTTGCAGCTGCTGGTCCTAGCCAGAGGGCGCCACAGGGATGGTCTCCAGAAGGAGGTGTGAGAGGTGGGGCAGAATGGAAACAATGGCGGGTGAGGGGCGACCCCAGAGCCTGGGCTCAGTGGACACTGATACTTAAGGGAAACCCACAGAGGCACCGACCTCAGTGCTGGCGGGTGAGGCGCCCATGTTGGGACCCGGGCGGAGCCCAGTGCATAGCCCCGAGACCCTGGACTTCCCCCAGTGGTGATGACGGACAAGAAAATTGCAAGCAATCTCATGGATCCCCATTGCAATTTAGATTAATCGTAGATAATCTATTAGAACAGGGTTCCTAAGAAGATGAGCGAGTAGGTGTGACTGAACGTAATATATATAACATTGCAGTTTGACACAAAAATGATTTCATTGCTTCATAGAACATCATCTGCGTCACACGGCTTATTTTACATCATTTGCCCTGTAAGTGTTCAGAGTTGACACAGAAATGCAGCACTACCCTCATGAAAACAAAACCCGAGCGTGAGACTGGCGTAGTGGAAGGTTATTACTGAGAGACGGGAGCAAAGACAAGCTGCACAGAGGGCTTTCCTTCTGAGCACGTGACTGTTCACCCTGCGATCTCGGCAGGAGTCCACGAACCCCCGTGCTGAGGTCCCGCGTGCGGTGTTCCAGAGCGGGAAGCTCTTGTTGGCGGACCGGCTGCAGGTGACTCAGGTGAAAACCGTGTGAGCTGCAGCGTGCAGGTGCGAGGAGCCCTCGCCTTCTCCCCGGAGGGTCGGTGGGGAGGACACGGTTAGCAGAGGCAGACGGCGCTATCCCGGCCGCTGCCCTGCAGGCTCTCGCCGCGGGGCTGAGCTGTGTGGACGTTTTCTCGTGTTTGGTCAAGGAAGTGTTTTGTGAAAGACCTTGAGTATCTGGAAAACTGAAAGTAATTACAGCATGATCCAAGTTACAGGCAGCTCCGTTAATTTGTCGCGCTGGCAGTCTGGGTGCGGCCGGGAGCAGAGGGCGCAGAGCGGAGGCTCCTCCCGCAGCTGCTCGCAGCCCGCTGGCCGCTCAGCCAGCTTGCCCCAGGGAATCCTCTCGCGCTGGCCATCCTGGCATCCCTGACAAAACCCACGACGGGCACCGCCGTGGCCTGCGTCAACTTCCATTAATGGCAAATTTACACCACATAACTTAACCTTAATTCCTACCTTTCTTCAAAGCTTTAATTAAAAAGACCAGCAACAAAATTACCAATGCAAGAGCAATATGTTTGTATACTCACCTGCTGTGTGAAACCTCAGGTAATTTGCATTTGTAGATAAGCGTATTTTTACAGGCAAACGTGCTTCCAGAGAAGGCAGGGCAGTCGAAATCATGTTCTCCTTCCCCGTGGTTTAGCTGGTTCCTCCTTCTGTCTTATTCCGCTGTCCTGTTTTTCCAAATGCATTGGTTGTGTGCAGAGACGCTCAGCTTCGGTGATGTCACCAGTGCCACAGGAACCAGCCCATCACGAGCACTTTTTGACCTGAAATGGCTAAAATGAAGGTGCGAGAGGACATCTGTACCTCAGAGGAAATGCCTTTACTTCAGAGTTGCAAATACCTACCCCCCAATAGCCAGCCCCCCCGCAAAGGAGTCATTGTTTAGGAACTGACAGAAAATAAAATAATATCAGTATTTTCCCCAAATAAGTATCATACCTTTCTAATTCTTTCTGAAAAGAGGCCAAGGGACTCTGCAAGAATTTGTTTCAAGTCCCTTCCAGAACTTGAAAATGTAAATGACAAGCTCACTTGTAATGAGTTTTCCTGCCTAAACACACAGCTTCACGTTATAAATGCACAGCTCAGCTCGGGGGCAGAGGGACGCCCCAGAGGGCAGCGAAGTGCAGGCACGCTGACCCGGGATGGGCTGCAGGCGGGACCCGCAGGGTTGAAGAGGCTGCCGCAGGGCTTCACCCCTGCCGTTCCTCCATCCAGCCCTCCCATCCCACAGTCCAGCAAGCGCTTGTCCCTGAGGACATGCTGGGTGGATGAGCTGTACGCACTCGTGGGAAGTTGCGACCCAAGGATCCAGCGCACGTGGTCTTTAGTAGCTGGGACAGGTAGTTCCCCGTGCGTGGATCTCTGGTCCCTGAACGTACGGGCGAACGTGGAACCAGGATAAATGAGTGGGACTGGAGGAGTGACACTGGCAGGTGTCACCAGTGTCGTCCATGCACCTGCAGACCGTTCCTCCCTGCGGAGGTGCTGTACAAACTGGTGCACAGCTTTGCTTCTCTCACGCCCTCCTGGCCTGTTTCCCACTCTGTCCTCAGACGTACTAATGATGCTGGCCCCAGTTAGTGCTTCTCAGGCTCCCACACCTACAATTATCCCGCCAGGAAAGCTTTCCTGGCTTTTCCTCACATCCCAAGAGACCAGACAACATCCACACAGTGACTTCCAGACTCGGGAAGAGCACGTGGGTCCCCCTCGGGCCTGTGGAAGCTGGGCTCCAGGCCCAGACACATAGCATTTCTCCTTAGAGCACTTCATGCTCCTGCCCAGGGGTCTCTGTCTCTGATGTTTCCATGGGTGGCGAACCTCACCGAGATCCAAAGTCCTAACCAGTCTTTATCATTCGTCATGCGGTTTCTGAACAATTCACATTTTCTCCCGTTCATAAACTCAATTTTGAGCCTTCCTTCCAATGGTAAACTCTCCGTTCTGTAAATCCGTGCATGGAGATTCCGGCTAATTGATAATGTATTTACTGAGAGTTTGTCCACAGAGCACAGCAAGTCATATGAGGAATTCTCATCAAATAGTCCGTCGTGCGGACGGCACGATGCGTGTGGGAGAGAGTGGTCCGCTGCACTCCACAACCATCATGTGTCAGTCAACATCAGGAAACATGCACCGAGTGCCACATGCGCATTCAAAAGCCCTTACTGGCGACGTTCTGTGTGCTGGTTTCTGTTTTGGGGACTGTGACATAAGGAAGAGTAAGACACTTAAAGCAAGGAGCTTGCACGCTGCAGTCCAGTGTTGGCAGGGACGGCAGGGAGACAACCAGCATCATGATACTTTTGGTCATAAAATCATGTCTGACCCAGACCAGGATGGGTCCGGTGAGACGGAAATGGTGACATCTAAGTCTCAGCTCCCAACTGGGGACAGGCTATCCAAGAGAGGGTAGGGGGAGCGCGGGGGCCAGAGAAGCACGGGACCAGCAGTGACCAGGGAGCTATGAGTCAGTAGGGCTGCTATGTGCTGGGATCAAGCCAGCTGGGCCTCACCCCCAGCCACTGTGCAGGAGGTGTTGGGAGCTTGGGTTTTGCTCTGAAGGCTGTGGGAGCCAACTGGAAAACATGGAGACAGACAGGTAGCACGGTCATGCATGTGACTGATGACCACAGCATGAAAAACTGACCTGAGGGAGATGTGGCTGGTGGCAGGGACAGCAAGAACACATCACAGGAACACAGACAAGTAAGTATGGTGCCTGGACAGGAACAGGCAAATGAAGATACAGAGATTTGGCGTTGACGACCATTGTGGAATCAGGGAAGCAGGCAGGTGATGGAGAGGAAGCAGGAGGAGAGAGGGTCCAAGGGCCTGGCTGCAACCTTAGGTCAGATGGGGACCCTGTTCACTGGAGTGGGAGGCATAGCGGTTGCTCCTGAACGTGGGATATTCATTCTACCAAGTTTCTACAGTGTAAGCGTAGGTTTAAAGGGCATCTTAAAACTCTGCCCATTGAATTCAGTTGTAGCGGGATGATAGGTCTTAACAAGGGGCATGCTTCCTAAAAAGTGAATCTTCGCGCAGGCAGCACTAACATTCCCACAAGAGGTGCCAACACCGTGAAATAACGCCATTCAGTCAGCAAACATGCTCTTAGTCCCGTTGCCTATAAACGTTCCCCGTCTGGATGAGTACACTAAACCCGTGTGCAGTGCAGAGGTCATGAAGACAGAACCCTCCTCTCAAGGGCTTTCTGGTCTACAAGGGAAACAAGACAGTGACACAAAATAATTGCTATGTCAGGCTGTGTACAATCCGTGCTGGGTCTGGGGAGGAGCAGAGCGACTTGGAGGTCCAACCAGTCATTTGTATCACCCGAACCCACTTGTTCTGGGCAAGTGGATCATCACTGTAACGGGACAAAGAGGTCCCCTCGGCCTCACCAGAGCTCTGTGGCCACACTCTGCACCAGGTGCTGGAGCACAGCAGGGACGGGACGTGGTCATCCCGGGATGACACCAACAGACAACGAGTAGACACAGAACACCATTGCAAGTTGCAATAAGTATGTTGTTCAGGGTGCTAATCGGGGGCAGGGAATGATGCCGATGGCGGGTATAGTCTCGGTATGGTGATTTGGAAATGCCTCTCCCGGGATAATAGCAGTTAAGCTGAGGCTTCAGGTGAAGGAGTTTGTGCCAAGAAAGGTGTGAGGAGAGTGTTTCAGGCAGAGGGACTAGCAAAGACCCTGTGACAAAACTGAGATGAGCCTATTGAACTGAACCAAGACACCGTCACTGGAGCTTAGGGGATGCAGGGCAACATGGACTAGAGAGATGGGAAAGGAAGGAGCTGTTTCATCAAAGGGCCTGGTAATCGTCCCAAGGATTCTGACGTTTAAGTGCAACGGGAAACCACTGACAGGTTTCAAACAAGATGGTGCCAGGAACACATTTATATCTTAAGTTTGGCTCCTAAACAGATTATAGACTTGACTGTTAGGGGCTGCCATGGCAATGGGGAGGTGATGTAGCTTGGACTAATTGCACTGATGAAGGAAAATGGTTTGAGCTGTCTTGTGGAGAGGAAGCCATAAGGACTTGCTGACATGGGTGACGAAGAGCAAGGGCGTAATCAAGGACGGCTCCATGTTTCTGACGTGAGCAGCTCAATGGACGAGCTCCCCTCCTGCATGGAGGAGACTCTGGGGACAGAGACTGTGGGTAGAAGTTAGGAGTTCAGTTCTGGACCTATTAAATTTGGGATATCCGTGGGGGCTGGGCATAACACTCAGAGTACATTGAACATCTGAGTTGTGTTGATACCAGCAGTCTCTTCTGAGCTGACCTCCCCTCAGGGCTCGGAGGACTTTGGAAACCAGGGTGCAAGAACTTCCGAAACACTTAATCCTGTTGCATTTTTAAAATAAGAGGTATTTAATGACTTAACCCCAGTCACAAAGGTACTTCAGTGAGAGCCCAGACCAGACCCAGACTCTCACCCTGTGTGTTCCCTGCTTAAGTTCTGGAAATGCACGTGTGTTCCTCTGTCAGAGGCAACCCCCCTCCTTACCACCACGATGTGACTGTAATCTGAAATGCAAATGGGGCACCATGTGGTACCACAGCGTCCTTGGGAGAAACTTCTAAAAAGGGACTGTCCAGGGCACAAAGTCGCACCACCTGGGACTGTTCAATCACCGTGTCCTTGAAACCATGCCGAGTAGGGGACAAAAAGCGGGGACAGTGAATCATCTCCTGGGAGGGTTTGTCTAGCAGATTCCCCCACTATGCCTCATCTCTATTAGAATATAATGACAAACACAATTTCTTTAGCAAGGTGCAATCCTATAATTTTTTTAAAATGCTAATTCGTGATGTCCTCTTCAATCTTGAAACCTGAGGTTCTTTTCCTCTTGATGTCAAAGTGCCTTTGAGGCAGGGGCACCGTGAACACACGGGTGTGGAGCCCTGGAGTCCCGGGCCCGCAGTGCAGCTGCGGCAGAGGGGCCCTGGGAGGGTCCTCCCACCAGCACCCCCCCTGCTGCCGTGCCATGTGACCATGGGGATGCACTTAGTCTCCCGAGTGCTCGGTTTTTCCTAGCAGTTCTGAAATAGGTGATTGACCGGATCCAGGGTGACTCCTGGTCTTGAGAGCCTCTCCCAGACGCTTGGCTTCCGATGTTTGCTTGCTGTTCCGTTTCGGTGTTGGAGCTCCTGTGAAGTCATGAGGACATGGGCCATCGTAAAGGACCAGGGTGTCGTAGAGCTCAGTGATGATGCCAGGCAAAGTCTCTACAGTCGATGGAAAAATAAACTTTCATTTCTAAAGCTAAAGGGCTGTTTTGCTGGAAGTTAGTAGACAGCCTGTTTATTAGAGCTGGTGAAAAAAGGTACATAATTTAAGAACTGAAGTCACACAAATACTTAATACATATTCAGAATATTTAAAAAATAACTATGTCGTCACAATGTGAAATACTAGAAACTAATGCTTTTATCAGCATGTAGTATGAACTTAATCTGATTTAATTTTGAAAAGTGAAAAACAATTAAACCAAGCACACATAAGCACTAAATTGAGCAGTCATCCTGATTAGAAGTCAAAACAGAGACCTGTCTTAAAGTCTATCAAATGTAAAACTAACATGAAACAGAAATCATATTCTATTTCCAGGGAGATTTTTCCGAATTAACAAAACTCTACGTCAGTATACTCCTGAGGAAGCTGCGCCTCTCGGCCCTGCAGAATTTCTGAGGGTGCACGTGCAGCTTACCAAATACGTTCCTAAGAAAGCTAAAAATAAAGTATCTTAAAGACTTACACGTTTTAAAATTATAGGTAAGCAAACTGCTTTCTCTTGTCCGTTTTGTCTCTCTTTAGCATCTATGCTAGCAGCTGTCAAGTAGACATTCGATTCGTGTTTACGGAATAAAACAATACCTGGGTGCGTGAGAGAAGGGGTGATGGGTAAGGATGGAACACTTCGTACACAAAGTGTATATCTGTACACTTCAAAACATGCTAAATGGTACATTAGCCAATTGTTATACCTGGCACTCCACTGGATTATAATTTGTTCTTGTGAACCATTGTCTTACAAGGAAAGAAATGATGAGCTCAAATTATGAAATATGCAAATAAACATGGTGAGGTGTTAGCTAGAACAATTCAATCATGGCGAAGGTGCATGTGGTCATTTTTGTATCATCTCAGACATAAAAATACATATTTGGTCAATATACAGACACAATTGACAAATGCCAACAATTTTCTAAATTACATGCAAATTCTTCAGTTAGCAATTTTGAAGATAATGTTAGATTTCTTTTTAATGAAATAGGACCTGTATTATTTTATGCATACAAACAAAATTCCAATTCAAATCATACCAAGCATGGAAGGCTATTTCAGTGAAGCTATCGTGTGTGTGTGTGTGGACGCAGGCGCGTTTGTGTCAGTCAGTGGTGTAACGTACTAGTCACTTGAGCCTGAAGCAGGAGCGACTGCCTTGTATAATTGTATGTCAGGATGACTTACCCTCTATGTTTGGCATATGTAGAACAGAGTACTTACTCCGAGATATTGAACACCTAGAAGCTCTTTCTTAAACTCCAGAATATTAGTTGGAAAGAACTTTAAGGAGCATCCTTTCTAGTGTTCCATTTTACAGAGAGGGAAACGGAAGCTCCCGGAGGCTTGTTGAAAAACCCATTAATCACCCTCCTGTCAGAGCACTTCCCTGACACTTCAAGCTCTACTTTTCTGGCTCGGCTGCCCCTCTTCCATGTCCCTTGAACACGGGTTAGTGGACGGTTTGGTTCCAGTCTCTCCCATGAGTCTGTGGCACCTGGAAGGTTTAAGGGTTTTGTCCTGCATCCTTGTAGCTGGGCCTGGGCCTGCCACTCATGGGGGATTCCCAGTAAAAACCATGGAACCAAAGAAAGGTTTCCTTAACAAACTCAAGCCTAGGAACCATGTCTCCCGACAGTCTGATCTTTATGTGACAAGAGCAACATTTGCAGCCGCGAAACTCACTCTCACTATATACCAAGTATGTCTTTTTTTCTTTTTAAAGATTTTATTTATTTGAGAGACAGAGAGAGAGCAGAGGCAG
>NC_048221.1:143568856-143635333 GCF_002007445.2 Ailuropoda melanoleuca
TCTATTTCCAGGGAGATTTTTCCGAATTAACAAAACTCTACGTCAGTATACTCCTGAGGAAGCTGCGCCTCTCGGCCCTGCAGAATTTCTGAGGGTGCACGTGCAGCTTACCAAATACGTTCCTAAGAAAGCTAAAAATAAAGTATCTTAAAGACTTACACGTTTTAAAATTATAGGTAAGCAAACTGCTTTCTCTTGTCCGTTTTGTCTCTCTTTAGCATCTATGCTAGCAGCTGTCAAGTAGACATTCGATTCGTGTTTACGGAATAAAACAATACCTGGGTGCGTGAGAGAAGGGGTGATGGGTAAGGATGGAACACTTCGTACACAAAGTGTATATCTGTACACTTCAAAACATGCTAAATGGTACATTAGCCAATTGTTATACCTGGCACTCCACTGGATTATAATTTGTTCTTGTGAACCATTGTCTTACAAGGAAAGAAATGATGAGCTCAAATTATGAAATATGCAAATAAACATGGTGAGGTGTTAGCTAGAACAATTCAATCATGGCGAAGGTGCATGTGGTCATTTTTGTATCATCTCAGACATAAAAATACATATTTGGTCAATATACAGACACAATTGACAAATGCCAACAATTTTCTAAATTACATGCAAATTCTTCAGTTAGCAATTTTGAAGATAATGTTAGATTTCTTTTTAATGAAATAGGACCTGTATTATTTTATGCATACAAACAAAATTCCAATTCAAATCATACCAAGCATGGAAGGCTATTTCAGTGAAGCTATCGTGTGTGTGTGTGTGGACGCAGGCGCGTTTGTGTCAGTCAGTGGTGTAACGTACTAGTCACTTGAGCCTGAAGCAGGAGCGACTGCCTTGTATAATTGTATGTCAAGATGACTCACCCTCTATGTTTGGCATATGTAGAACAGAGTACTTACTCCGAGATATTGAACACCTAGAAGCTCTTTCTTAAACTCCAGAATATTAGTTGGAAAGAACTTTAAGGAGCATCCTTTCTAGTGTTCCATTTTACAGAGAGGGAAACGGAAGCTCCCGGAGGCTTGTTGAAAAACCCATTAATCACCCTCCTGTCAGAGCACTTCCCTGACACTTCAAGCTCTACTTTTCTGGCTCGGCTGCCCCTCTTCCATGTCCCTTGAACACGGGTTAGTGGACGGTTTGGTTCCAGTCTCTCCCATGAGTCTGTGGCACCTGGCAGTTTTAAGGGTTTTGTCCTGCATCCTTGTAGCTGGGCCTGGGCCTGCCACTCATGGGGGATTCCTAGTAAAAACCATGGAACCAAAGAAAGGTTTCCTTAACAAACTCAAGCCTAGGAACCATGTCTCCCGACAGTCTGATCTTTATGTGACAAGAGCAACATTTGCAGCCGCGAAACTCACTCTCACTATATACCAAGTATGTCTTTTTTTCTTTTTAAAGATTTTATTTATTTGAGAGACAGAGAGAGAGCAGAGGCAGAGGGAGAGGGAGAAGCAGACTCCCTGCAGAGCAGGGAGCCCAATGTGGGGCTCAATCCCAGGACCCTGAGATGGTGAACTGAGCCGAAGGCAGACGCTTCTCTGACTGAGCCACCCAGGAGTCCCTACCAAGTATATGTTGAATTAAAAAGCAATTCTCTGAGGTGTAGAATGGGGTGAAATCTGCCATTTCAGGGGTGCTGCCGGACCTTCCTTTTCTCCTGCTCTTTGCACCTGCCCGGATTTACAGCCTCCCCCTCTATCTGCAGTCCCAGCCGTCAGAATGATTTGACCTGCAGGGGACCAGTCCTGTAGAGTGGGCTTCCATTCTGCCCCATGACTCTTCATCCCACTGCTGGAGCATGAAGCCCACCGTCCTGACTGGCACCCTACCCCTCGTGTCTCAGGCTCACTCGCCCAACGGAGCCAAGCAGTGTGCCAGGCTCACCACTGTGCCAGACCTGGGTGCTCACACTTACACTTTGAGAGTAAGCTCCGTGTTTACGTGATGAGTATGGCAAGACACAAATCAGAAGCTCACTGGCTGGCATTGCAATACATTATTAGGAAAGCATTTTCTTACATAACCCGGTATTAGGACCCCAAACATGATAGAAATTCAGTTCTACAAGATGATGAGATTGGCTATGAGGAATCATCCGAGCAAAACCAGTAACACCACTACTACGCTCTTCGGCTTTCACATTTGCTCTTCAGAACTAAAAGCAGTTCTAAATGAGTCGTCTTACCTGCTGAGTATCCAGAGTCTTCTCTGTAGGAGCCTTCTGGGCATTGACACCATCTCCAATCCTGAGCCTGGCGTGCAAGGTTGGTCTTAACCATCCCCGTTTCCCAGATCTGGCAGGAAGTCTCAGAGACGTCACCTAACTGGGTCCCCATCACAGAGTTAACAGAAGGAGGCTCTCGGTTGACGAGTTTGAACCCGTTGCTGGTTTCACCACCTTGAGCCAGCCCCAAGACAGCGTTGGCTGGTTATTATTTTGCATTTTCCTGTGTATTACATTCTTTCTTCATTTGTACTTCTAATGTAGTGATATAACCAACTCAAATTTTAAAGCTCCTTTTTGTGTATAATCTAAACAGTGTTATTGTACGAGTTGGCTTATTTCGCACAAGTCCAGTTAGTGTGTCCTCCGTATTAACACAGTAGTGTTTCGTTCCTTGTCATGTGACTGCTGCACTTGGCACCGGCCACGTTTCCCTTCAAGGGACCTTTTGGTAATTTGCTCATCACAATATAGAACCACCCCAACAGATGCCTGAGTCCCAGGAAGGTTTACACCGCTTTAGGCTACAACAAAGACCTGGTGTTACGTATACCTAGTGTTGCTAAGCTGAACGGAGTGAGACCACACTGTTTCAACTCCAGCTGGGGGCTAGCTACCTATGTGGCACAGCTCTGCCTGTCCAACGTCCCAAGGCTCCAGATGCAGGCGGACACCTTCCTGCCCCATGCAGGTGCCTTACCTCGTGCTGAGTGCACACCCATGAACCGTCTCGGATGGATTTGGAGATTTACCTCCCATCCAATCTCCTTCCACCCCCCTTTCCTGGAGACAGTGAGGGTAGTTGGCATGTGTGGTGGTATAGACATGCTGCGCTTCTCTGTCTCCCACTGGCTCTTTGTTCTCTGCTGTGCTGGTCATGACCACTCACACTCAGTGAACAGCACTCATGATCCCAGAGTAACCCCACAGAGGCTGACTCTGCCGCTGCCAGGGTGACAGGGGAACTGGTTCCCTAACACCCACCACTGCTGGCACTGCGGGGTTGGCCACCAGCAGAGCTGGGACGCCATTCAGGAACGTTCTACCAGGAAGCACCATGAGGGTGGCTGTGAGCAAGGGCGGTCAACACCACCTCCCCAGAGCACACCGGCGAGGACCCAGAGGGCCCCTGCACCTCCTGGCCTCAGGAGCCAGGCGACGGCAGGCATCACTGATCAGCAGGTGTCCAGCTGTGGCTCTGCCACAGGAAGAGAAAACCAACCTCCGGGACCAGCCCCAGGAAGCCACAAGCCCAGAGAAACTGCTTTCTCACGAGGGCACTGAGCTTTCCAGTGGGTGCTGGGAGTGTCCCGGTCGGGACCCCTCAGGCTTATCTAAGGGTCTCTCGGCCCATTGCCTCCGTCTGCTGCCCTCGTGCCACATTCTCTGAGCCTCCTCCCCACCCCTCTAGGACAGGCAGGCCCTCCAGACACCCGCCAGACCCTCCTCAGACCCTTGTCGGGGAAAACAGCGGAGACACATGTGACCTAACGTCACACCAGTAGAGCCTCGACAAACGTTTCTTCAAAGTGGCAGGGACCGTGTCTGGTGGGACAGCGAGACCCCGGCCATACTCTCCTTGCCGTGTTGAAGCTGGAAATTGAACAGTAAGCACCTAGCACGGAGCACAGCTCATCGTGGTGCTGGTAAGCCTCTCCTAAAAGCAATCAGGGTAAATGGATGCAGGACGCGTGCTGCCTGCTGCTGGAAAGCCCTGTAAGACTGGCTCTGCCTCTGCTTTGGTGCTTCTTGCTGAGGCTCTGCCTGCCTTCATCCTAATCAGACATGTAATTGTTTCAGATTTTTGTTTTGCTTCATGTATCTTGTTCTGAATATTGGGTTTGAATATAATTGCCATAGGTCACACTACCTTTTTAAAAAATGTATCCAGTGCAGGTTTGGGAGCTGCGGGTGACAGGAATGTTCCATGTAAATGTATGCAAATGTATGCTAATACCCCTGAAGCCCCTAGGTGAGTGTGGAGGCTGTCACATCCTCCCAGGTCAGGGCACCAGGGAGCCTGCGTTCCCTGCACACACAGGACAACTGGAGCACATTTATTTCCCTGTTGAAAACAACCTGATAGCTTTTCTCAGAAGAACTCAAAATTCCCGCAGACTATTCCAGTTGACAAGGAAAATTGCATTGGTGATCTTCCAAGTTATCTGTGTCTTTTTTATATAAAAACCAGTCTAGATGTTTCTTACATGCGCTGGTTTTTTAAGTAAATACTGTTGTGCACTCTTGTGTGTGAAGCACTTTGCCGGGTAAACACAAGGCGCCCTCTGGTCCCGGGATCTTGTCGTTTGGGAACCAGGTGGATCCTCAGGTGGGGAGGGGGATGTGTGACTCTGTCAGCCTCGGGGGACCACGCCAGGATTCTGAGCATCCGCAACCCGTGCTCGGCTGTGCTCTGAGAAGCCCGGGGTTTCCAGAAGCACGGTAGCCGACTTGGGGAACAAGTGAGCACCACCCTAGGGGACCCCGTGCCTGGCACCTGTGGGACCCTGCACATGGCACCCAACGTCACCCAGGCTTCTGAGCTTCCGCCATCCATGGACAGTGTCGGTTCCCATAGAAAATTTTAAAAGTGAAAAATTTCCCGAATGGAAAACCACCAAGTTCCCAGGACAGCCGCCGTTGTGGGCACCACAGAGGGAACCGCAGCCGAAGCTGGTGAGGCAGCCGGCGCAGACACAGGCCTGACTCGGCAGCGCTGCTGGGAACAGGAAGCTGGAGGCCACGTCGGAGCAGAGCTGCAAGAGCTCCAGTCTTGCACCGGAAGAGATCTTGCGGGGGAAACGTAGAGCTAAGGGCGGTTTTCTGCGAGGAGAGGTGGCAGGAGGCAGTGCTGACTGGGGGTCACAGGCCCGAAGTGGAGTCACAGGTGGTCGGTTGGCAGGAGGAGTCCAAGTCTGGGGCATCACCGGGTGTCTGGGTGGGGCAATGGGGCCGACACCCGAAATTCAGGAGAAGAGCTGATAGAAAGACAGGCTTGGAGGTAAGCTTTATGCATTGTTCAGTTAGAAACACAAGCTAGATGTATGCAGTGCGTGAGAATTGCCAAGACTCAGGCACAGAATCAAGCCTGAAACTGGGGAGAGGGAGCAGCTTGAGAATCAGGAGGAGACGGCGCCAGCCGCAGGAGGGAGGGCAGGGGCGGCCAGAGGACCAGGCGTGCTGTCCCCGCACGGGATCTGGAGGACGCTTGTTGTAAGAGTAGGGGCAGGAAGTAGACACAACATGTTAATTTTTAGTTTGTCGTCAGGAGGAAAAACTTCAAAATTATGTGAAATTGGCATTTGCTTTGAGGGAGGTATTTCAAAATCAATGTAAAATATCTTCTCAGAAGAGAGTCCAAGTTTTCCAGATAGAAGGAAAGCAAGCTGGCCAGAACATACTCACCCTGAATGTTCGCTTTCATTAACAGAGTTTACAATCAGGCAATTCCGAAAGTATGGAAGGCAGCGAATCCTTTCTGATCTTATCACTGCTTTATGTCTGTGTTCAAAGGAAGATCTGCCCTCAGGAAATGCATTCCGTGTTGATTTTAACGCCTGTGGCTGAAAGAGTGCCTTACCTCAGGGTCTGGACGATTCTCTGGGTGGGAGAGGAGATGTCGGAGCCTGAGTCTCCCAGGAGGACGCCCGTCCGCACGGGCGGCCTGTGTGGGTTCTGTCCCAGCCGGTCCTTGGCAGTCGCCGGGCCTGAGACAGAGAACAAGGCGGCCACACGCCTGGTCCTCCCCAGATCAGGGAGCTGGAAAGGGCAGGACTGGCCTCTGCTGGTTCCCTCCCTTCCACAGCCTGGGGTGGCGAGCAGCGCCTTCTGCTTGCTGGACTGGTGAGACACATGACAGACCATCCACACAGGTTCTTGATGGAGTTTGGCGGAGCCCGGGACACTCCAGGCAGCATCCAGGCAGCCCTGGCTGAGATCCCTCCCTTTCTTTCCACGGTCATTGCGTGCACAGCCAGGAAGTGCACAGACCTGGTCGGGAGGCGGGCTGAGCTTCCCTCTAAGCGTGGCAGCTGGCATCCAGCGCCTGGAGCCCCCAGAGTGCCCAGCCCAGGCCACAGAAACACCTGGGACCTCTGCCCCAGGCCCGCAGGCCCCTCCCTTCTCCGCCTCCCCTCTCCCAGCCCTGCGACTGGTACCTTGTCCGCGACCGCAGGCGGCGGGCTCACTTTCTGCTCTGCTAACCCGTGACCGTGACTTGAATCCCGTGCTCGCTTCCTCTGTCCTTCCTTCAGATACTCAAGGACTTACCACAGGGGTCATGACAGCTGAGCACTGCCTGATTTATCTGCCCTTTGGGCTCCAAGGGCGGCAATACTGATTCTCCTTCGGGTTGCGAGGAAGGCTTCGACGGACGTACAAGGAAGTATGAGAAAAAGTATGAACAGTGATATTCCAAATAGTCACCATTCGTATCTCACATCCCATTTTTCACAGACAACTGGACAGTTAATTTCTCTTCCCACGTGAAGAGAAAAGGGCAGTTTGACATTTGCCTAAAATGGCCCTCAGCCTGCAAGGCTGAACCCGGGTGGCTGGCCTCAGCTGCGGCATGTGGCCATGACCTTTGACCTTCAGTGTCATCCAAAGGAAGAGGCCCCCACAGAGGCCTTCTGTCTGTGGCTTTGAAATGAGCTGTGGTCCGGGAGGAGGACACCAGGCCATGATGGCAAATGATCCCCCCCCCGCCTGGGTCAGGGAGCCCCTAAGAGAGGACAGATGGACAGGGAGGGGGGTTGTGCATTTGCTGGGGCTGTGGGGGGGGCTTTCCACAGCAGACACTCCCAGGCCCACAGTCTGCAGGATGCAAGCCCACGTTCAAGGTCAGGCTGTGCGGGGGCTGATTCTTCAGAGCCCGAGAAGGGAATTCTGCTGCAGCCTCTCTCCCACTGCCGGGGTTTGCTGGGGACCTTTGGTGTCCCTGGGCTTGTAGATGCATCACCGACCTCTGAGTGACAGTCAGAGAGCGTCCTCCGCACCTCTGCGTCTGTCCAAATGCCTCCTTTTGCTAAGAACGCCAGGAACACTGGGTTAAGGTGTGCACGCCTCATTTGAACTTACTGTATCTGCAGTGACCCTATTTCCAGATAAGGTCGCATTCTGAAGGCCTGGGTCTTAGGACTTCCAACGTGAGATTTTGAGAGGCCTAATTCAACCCGTCACAATTAGGTTTAGTGAAATGTATTTACAGGAATGTTGATAACACGCCTTTGATCAGGCAGGACGCTAATCCGACAAGGATCATGATCTTGGACGCTGTTGCTTTTCTAAATAGTGGGGAAATCGCCCAGTTGCGAGTCCTGTCAGGGAACCCTGGATGGGAAGGACTTTGGATGCACCAACCCCTGTGTGCGTGCTGTCGGTTCTCAGCAGTAGTAACCCTTTAAGATGACACGCCCCTGTCACTTTGGTCACACGTGGGTGGGTGATCATCGTCCATCACATTTAACCAACTTGGCCATGTCAAGCTTGCGGGCTGAGAAATGATATTTTTGGATGGATAAGTAAGGACAAAGGTTGACCTTATACATCAACATATTGTACATCATTCTGACCCCAGAGAAGTTCTAACAGATTCACAAGAGGAAATGAAAGATTGAAATCTCTCTCGTGTTCCATCGTCTTATACCTGGTCGAATTTGTGACTCTTTTTATTTAAAAACCATTCAAAATTACTGCTATGGAGCTCTGAATCTGACAAAGAAAATCTATCTCATGAAATAAAGGGCATTTAAATTGCTACGAGGTGTTACTCAGCACCTGAGAGCTTACACTGTTCATCCGAGCGCTCCCTGGGCGGGACAGGTGCCCCTCCCCTTTTGGAGGGCAAGAATCCCATTCTGTCCCTGCAAACAGCCTCCTAGGACTTAGAGGGACTATAGATGTGTGCCGAGGGCTCCCGTGGCAAGGTGAGGCCCGAGGTGCCCCATGTTCTGAGGCTGTTGAACCTCCATGCAGCGATCCAGGCCAATGTGCTTTGGTGAAGCCAGGGCTCTGCCAGGAGAGCTCACGTGTGCATACTTGGCCCCGGGGTGGGGAGCCCGGGCGGGGGAGCCTGAGTTGTGCCGCTTAGACCCGGAGTGTCTCTGCATCTGAGACTCACTGTAGTGGTCCTCTCTCTGCACAGACATGCGGTCTCGGTCCTGGTGGGGCTCCGTGTACCTACAGTTCAGTACATGTCCCTGTCCCCTCCAAGTGCCTCAGTCTGCAGGCTCCCAGGCAGTGAGAGCCTTTCTGGTTTCCAGAGAACATATACGACTGGGCTTCAGGGGCCTGTTTAAAAATTATTTGGATGACGTGGCCCCGCTACTTAAAGCCCTTTGAAAACCTGCCAGTCTCAGAGTTAAACCGAGAGCTCCTTCTGTGGCAGCGAGACCCCGTAAGCTCTTCCCCCGGCCTTCGCGTGTCCCTTTACCTAAACCTCTTTCACCCCTGGGCCTGTGCACTTGCTGCTTCCTTGGTCTGGAAATGCCCTCGCTGCTTCTCACTGGGCCATCTGTCTCCTCCTTCTGCTGGGAACCCAAGCATCCCCACGTTGGAGGAGCCAGAGTCCCGGTCATCTGCGGGAGCCCCTCCCGGGCTGCCCAGGTCCTGCCGGCCTCTTCCTTCTTCAGTGCTCACCCCTGGCTCCCGTTTGTCCGTCTCCCCTCGGCCTCTGTCTGTCCTGGTCCCCGCGTTCGTCCAGCAGGGGCAGGGCTGCACGCGGGGCTCTCTGTAGGAGGAGTCTCCGTCTCAGAGGGCCATGGCCCCGGGGCCATGTGGACCCTGGACCTGCAGTCTCTGGGGCAGGCTCCCCCTGCACAACCATCACAGATCGACACGAGCATCTGGTGGTCAGGAGGGTTAGGGGCAAATCCCGGAGTCAGTCCTTTTCCTTCGGGTAGGAAAGGCCCTCCCAGATGCGGCGTAAAGAGTCAAGGTTTTGCAAGACCAGACTGAGGAGGAGAGCTCCTCACGTCCAGCCCTTGGTTTGTAAGCAAAGCTGAAAGACCCAAGACAAAGTGGGGAGGACGGTTTGCTGCATGTGCAGCAGGAAGAGGACAGATATCCAGGGTCCATGCAGACCACAGAATCCAGGAGGTAAAGGATACAATCAGTGAATCAGAGAGAGAACTCAGTAAGTTCAGATGCAGGGACTGTGAGCCTGAGTGCATGAGGAGGAGACACACGGGAATGTGTATCAGAGCATGTTTGCTTCGTGAAAACAGGAAGCAATCTGGATTTACATCAAGGTATTGGGTAGTTCCGTAAGTCGTGTATAACCGTGTTATGAAATGATAACCAGTTACAAAATCTGAACCTCAGTTCACTACGTGCACATGGGCATGTTTCCAACTTTGACTGAACAGAAGAAGTTCCTAGAAGAATATGTAAAATATAATAGCGTTTGTGTTTGGAAATGAAGTAATTCTGTCCTTACACATGGGGCAGAGCTGACGGTGTGCGTGCTTGCGTGTGCCTGCGCTCCGCTGGGTATCACAGCAACAGCACGGACAAACGAGACTGGGAAATGCGCTTGCCACCAAAAACAGGAATGGGCAGGAGCTCCAGCCCACAGGTGCTTGGGTGTGACAAGGACGCCTTCGTCTTTGCACCGAGAATGTATTCAAGTCTCATTGTACAGCAGCGGACGGGGGCCAGGACCCCTGGGCTTGGAGACCAAACCCGTCCTCTTGTCTGCCTGACCTTGGGCATGTTCCTTGACCTTGCCTAAGTTCCCCAAATTAATTCCTTTGCTGAGAAATGTCGATAATGAAGTCAGCATCTGACATCGGATTAAAGTTAGTTGCTATTTCTAACCCAGGTCAAAACCCATGCTTTGCACCTGTCTAACCTACAAATCAGCTGCTCAGCCTAGGGCTAGCCACCACCCCTAAGCCAGGGTAGACGCGTCAAAAGCAGGCCCACCCAGAAGGTGTCCTCTGTCTGGAACTCAGACCCTCCCTTGCAAAACAAAGTGCAGACAGCCTGGGGAAAACGTATACCTCTTCCCTGCCTGTGTTCAAACCTTGGGCTCCTCTTGGGCGTGGGGTGTGATCTCTGAGTCAAAGCGTAGGTGAACAGGAGAGTTCAGGCTCTGGAAGATTCCCTGCTCTGGACTCACTCTACGAATTCAGGGCTCGAAGGACAAATAATGGCTCATTAGCTTTGCATTGCTATACAACACATACCCTATAATAAGAAGCGTAAGGCAGGAAGGTGTGGATCAGATGAGATGCCCCGGAGACCTACTGTGACCCCAGTGTTAGGGCTTTTCTTGTACATAAAACCAAAACTGAGTACCTATCCTGTCCCAAGTCTTTCTGCCCCATATTGAAGTGTGACATCACCCCCGTCCCAGCCCAGCAGTGACCACACATGGCTGGGGACTCGGTTTGGTCTAATTCCTGTCTCCTGCCAAAATTCATTTCTCATCAGTGGGGAATTGAATAGAACAAAGCACAAACCTCCAAAATCATCATTAGTATTTTGAAGGGAGTCGGCCTGGTTCATGAGAAATATCCTTTGTCCTCAGAATTTAGTGTTTGGGAATATGTATTTACGGTTTGGGGGCCGTGTTGAGAATAACGGCGTTGTCCTCACCACTAATAGGTTAGGGGTGCAGCGTGATTAGTAGAGAAAGTTTGAGCTGGAACATACATATTCCAGAGACCCCACCCCACTGTCACAGGCATATCGACATTTGGATTTCTTTCTTGCCTGTATTTGTCCATGTTTATTATGGGTTTTGGCCGTTAGCATATTATACTTACAATTTTCCATCCCAGTATTTGTTTTCAGAATACATCATAAGCACTTGAAACACTGCCACGAAGTTTTCCTAGCTACTGTGTCACCTGGGGAAGAAGGGCTCCGCTCTATCCCGTGTGCTCCCTGCAGTGACCAATGACCAAGGGGCAGGAAGTACGATCCCCTCCTTAGAGAGGGAGCCGGGCACTCAGAGCACTTGGTCATCAGACCAGGGGACTGGCTGGCAGCTGATCAGGCCCGAACTCAAGTCTGCTGGCATTCATACCGGCAAGTGGACATATTGTAAGTCGCATCGCCTCCGCTGCTGTGGGCCACGTCAGTGGTTTTCCATCTTCTACTGTCCCGAATAACGTGTGCCAAGCTCAGGAGGTGGCAAGGGATTGGCGGAGAGAGGCCGGGCTGTGTCAGGGCCTCCCTGTGCTGTGGGAAGGTGGAGGCAGGCCCCCTAAGGGCACCCAGGCTGAGTCCCCAGAGCCTAGGACTAAAGCAGCAGCCCTCTCCCTTCTCATCCCTGTGACGTGACTCCCGCAAAGCCCAGGTGACCCAGCCTCTGCTCCTTGCTGCTCGAAGCGAGTGCGGCACAGCTGTTGCTGGTCCTTTGGACTCAATTATTAGCAAGGTTTTAATATCACCTCCTTTAAATTGTAATTTAAGCAGATAGATGCATTTTAATTGCCATCTGTGTAGTGAACTCCATACCAAGAAAATGAGGGTCTGCTTTAATTAGGTGGAACCTGGCTGATGTATGTCAGACGCTACGGCTGAGATCGGTGAGATGCGGAGTCGGACGCAGGGATGCACAGGACGGTCGGTCCTACGAGGCTTCTGTTTTCCTGTCGTGTAAACAAATACAGATGTGCACGTACATAGACCTGGCTGTATGTGTATGCATATGGAGACACAGCCATGCATACGCGTGGGCTCCACTTTGCTTTTCTTATGCAGCAGGTCAGCTTCTTTCATTGATCGGAAATATTATTTTTTCTTTGATAGTCTTTTAAATTCTGCCTCCACCTGTGTTTCCCTGATTCCTCTGGAAGCTGCCTCACCCACCAGCAGCTGCAGAGAGCGGGGCTAGAGGGGCATGGGATTCCTGCTGGTTTCTGGAGAGGAGTTGCCCCTGGAGGGAGGAGCACAGGATTCTGGCACCTGTAGGAACTCCAGAGTCGGAGTCCCCTGGAGCCTGTGCTGGTCTCGAAGGGCAGGACCAGGCTGCTTCCCCCTCACCTATCCTACCCTATAGTTACCCTGTGACCCCCGTGTGTCCTCCCTAATGAGGTCCTTCACTTTGCTGAGCTCCACCCAAGTTACAAGCAGGAATGCCAGAGAGTTCCTCTCTTCCTCCTCCTCCCTCCCTCCCTTTTCTCCCTCCCTCCCTCTCATCTCCCTTCTCCTTCCCTCTCACCTCCCTCCATCTCTCTTTCCCTCCCTCCTCCCCTTCCTCCTTCACCCATTCCACCTTCAATCAAATATTAACACAGTGCTCTTTATAGGTCATGGTGTGTGAGATATTAGTGACACAGTGATGAGGCATTGTCTCTAATTTCTTGCAAAGACAATCACCAAAATAAATGTAAATGTATAACTGTGATAAAAGCTAACGTTGGCATATAAAATTCTTGAAATTTTAAAATGCAATTGAAGAACCCAAAGATAAATTTGAAGAAATCTCCCAGAAGATAGAGAAAACAGAAAAAGAGATGAAAAAAAAAATACAAAAGCAAAGCTGGATGAAGGGCAAATGTAGACAAGACAAATGCATTTGGGAGAAATCCTCCCCTCCCCCGCCAAAAAGAATAGTGAAGAAATAAATAAAGAGGAAGAAATTAACAAGGAGGGAAGAAAGTTCTCGGGGTGAGTGGGCTTGGGGCTGTGCAGACGCTCCAAGCTCTGACAGAGTCCCCGCGGGCCTCTGGCGGGTGGACGCTGTGTCGGCCTCTGGCCTCCATGGTCTCAGGGCATGACCTACATTGGAAGGACATGCCCAACAGTGAAGGGCGTTCCCCAAGGCCTCACTGGGGCTGAGCATCGACAGACAAGGGGCACAGTCCAGGCGGGGACTGTTCTTGCTGCCCTCAGGCCTCCAGGGCAGGCATGCAGCACCCTGTGGCTGCTCGGTGAGCACTAAATGCCTCTTTCCTTTCTAGCCCTCCATTCAGACACTGTGAATGCACATTTTTCTAAAGCAAATAAACAGAAATAAATTAGGTCTGAGACCTTGATTTACTGAAATAAATTTTCCAGAGGGAATTTCTGCCACTTTGAATGTTTTTAAGAAGAAAAAAAAAAAGCCAGATTCTAAGAAGAAGGAGGGACTCCAGTGCCAAATCCTCACTGCCAGCTGGGCCTGGGCTGGCCTGTCCGTGTCCTGGGCGCAGAGGGAGCTCTGGGCCTGTGCAGTGAATTCCGTCCCTAGCACAGGAAGCCGCCTCCTGACTGCATCATGTGAAGATGCGGCTTTCCTGCAGACGACCGCTCCGTCCCACTACCGTTCCCATTCTCCCATTTGTGCTGTGACAGGCCATTGTCTGACGCGGTTTCCTGGTGAACGAAACACAAAACCCACAGACGAAGAGGCTGCAGGTTCATGTGACAGCGGCGTAGATAGGAAGCTCAGGTTCAGGTTAATTGATGCTAAGAACATGAGTTGAACCATAATTAAGAGTTTGCTTGTCGCTCATTAATATATAATTTAATTGTTGAATTTTTAAATATTATGAACTATTTAAGTGTGTATTTCTTGATGATATTACCAACATTCAGTTGATTATTCGCTGTTTGCAAAATGCTTCTTTTACAACTACAATTTAATAAAAGAATTTATTTTAAAAAGGCAACATCTGCCTATGTCACAGTATTAAAACTGAACATGTTGTCAATGCCTTGTTTTAATTTTTGCTGTAGTCGATAATGTTGTGCTTTTCCTCAATTATTGGGGTTTCTCTTTTCTTTATTTTTAGTACATTTAATGATGGCCTTGGGGTTTCTATTTTACCCAGACACAATGGTTTTTCCTTTTTTCTTTATACCAAAAATAAATTATTTTTTCGCATATTTAAGATGCGACTACATTGACCCTAACTCCTGTCTGTTGTTTCTTTCATTTTTCCCTGAATTCGTGTAGGAACATCTCAGCCATCTTGCTTTATACTGACTCACTCGAGTCTAGCAGAACACTGAAGAGCACGCCCTCAGTAACATCGGCTGAATTAAAGGCTTTCATGTGAGGGAGGCAGGATTCGCTACATCTAGCTCTGTTGCTGTTCGCAACATCATGGTCGTAAATGAGAAGCTGAAACTCAGAAATATTATGCAGGTGTCTAAGTAAGCGTGATGGCGAGTGTAGTGACAGGAACGTATAAACATACTACCACTGACGAGCGCTTACAGCACCCTAGACCCCTTCTGTGTATTCCTGAATGAAACAGCGAGCTCAGGTCACGAGCTGATAACTGGAAATGATTTAGCAACCCACGTCAGCCTGCTTTCAGATCTCTGAGCCGTTAAACATTGGACTGATTGGCTGAGTCACTTGTGTAACCTAATCCAGTCACGAAATTCCCCTGCACAGTTGAGTGGGAGTTCGGTCTTTCTTGTTCCTAGTTTTCCTTCCTTCTTCCCTTCCTCCCTTCTGTCTTTCCCTCCCTCCTTCCCTCCTTCCTTCCATCTCTTCATTCCTCCCTTCCTCCCTTCCTCCCTTCCTCTCTTCCTCTCCTCCTTCCTTCCCTCCTTCCCTCCTTCCTTCCTCTCTTCCTCCCTTCCTCTCTTCCTCTCCTCCTTCCTTCCCTCCTTCCCTCCTTCCCTTCCTTCCTCTCTTCCCTCCTTCCCTCCTTCCTTCCTTTTTTTCTTTTATTTTGTCATCTGAGTCAACAAATCCGTACTGAGTGGCCGCTGGGCACAGGCAGCTAAGACACAGAAGCATGTGGAATTGTCTGAGCGCCCGAGTGACATGCCTTCTGGGGGCTTGCACCAGAAGACTGATGGCAAGCTCATAGTAAAGTTTCAGGGAAATTATTAAACCCCAAGGAGGAGGTGGGGAAAAGTTCTCTTGTTTTAAGTGGCAAAGTTGAAAATGACAACTTCTTTCTCTTTCTGGGACTTCATGATTTCAAATCTTCTGTGGTCTGTATCCTTGTGCTCTTGGCAGGACACATGTTCAAACACTTACTCACTGCCTGTGTGGGTGAAGTCATTCCTTGGGAAGATGAAGTCTACCCGGAAAGCATTTACAGCTCAGTTCCCAAGGGTCAACAGAGGCAGACAGAGCCGGCTGGTTGCCAGAGGACAGGAAGGGATTGTGGAGTTCTGAGGAAAATGGCCCCCATTACCCCCTTTGTTTCTTAATTAACTCAACTACCCAGTCGCCTGCTGTTCAAACAGAGCAAGTCGATGTAATTGTTTCTTGCTAGAAGTGTTACGTGGCAGTCTGTTGAGCTGGTTAACTGAATTGTCAGTGTTACCTTGTAATCCTGCAAGGGCGCCTGGAGAGATTCTGGCCCAGAGAATAGGAGTTCTAGAACCTTCTCAGGTCCAGCAGACGGTCTCAGACTGCAGAGCCCACTCCGCAGACGGGGCTGGTCTCTGACGGCACCACCTGCGCAAGTCCTGGGGAGACCCTTCGTCAGAGCCAAAGCAGAGGCCCCAAGTCTGCGAGAACAGGAACCCTTGTCCAAGGAAAGGACAGACAACACTTGGTCCCTTGTGGCCGCCGCAGGGTCCCCGTCCACTGCCACCACCTCTCCTCACATGCTGGTGCAATCATAGGCACTTTATGCTGTGGTTCGTGTTTTGCAGATGGAGAAATGGAGGCACAGGGAAATTAAGTGACTTCGCCTCAGTCCCAAGCTGGGGAGGACCAGGAAGAGAACATAGAAGGACCCTGACTCCGGGCCCGTGTCCTGCCCACGGAGCCACGCTGCCTCCCTTCCTAGGAGAGAAGACGCCCCACAAGGTACAGCGTGGCCCCTTCACTCTGGTGGCGTGTGGTCTGCACCAGGCAGGACAGCCTGTCCACACCGTGTGAATTTGCCCTGGGTGGCGTGCAGTCCACAGTGGGTGGGACAGCCGTGCACACTGCTGACCAGGGTTAGTCATGGCCTAGACTATTACTGTCAGTAAAACGTTCTCCTTCCAGGACAGGAGCTCTCATCCCTCCTCAACCCCCTGCTTTCCCTCACCCGCCGTCTTCCCTGCATCTGGCCTCAGAGTGTGTCTGCTCATTCCTCTGGCTGCCCCCATCGCCTGCCTCTTCTCCTGTCCACTGCCTCTCCCCCTCTGACGGGCAGATCCACCCTATCCTGGGATTGACAAAAGAAAGAGAGACGCTTTCTTTACCCCCCAGAAGCTCTTACCTCGTGTCTGTCCTTCCGGCGCCTCCCCTCCCTCGCTGCCTGTCTCCCAGAGTCTTTAGAAAGCAGGCTGCTGCCCCAGCTCTCCAGAAACTCCTCTCTCAGATCCCACACTGACCTCATGAGCACCTACTCCAGACGTGCTGGGGTGCAAGGGGTTTCAAGCACCAAGCAGGCCCACATCCCAGCATCCGTCGACAGAACTTCCGTGGACAGACCCCAGCAAGGTGGTGTTGCCCACGTTCGTCCACTCCCCAGGGGTGTTGAAGTCAGGACCAATGGACTGCACTCAAGGCTCCCCTCAAAACCCTGTGGTCACAACTAAGCGTGCCTTCCTCCCCCACATACCCCTTCTAGAACTTTCTCTCTTGCTTTCTGTCACATGCTGTTTCTTTAGGTTCTGTCCCATCGCTTGGATAGTCCCGTCATCTTCGGTCACTCCATGATATCCCATGCCTGCCCTCTGAGAGCCCAGGACATGGGCGTGGGTCTCATCAGGTGACAAGAGTTGTCCCCTTGAGGAGGAACCCTGACCCGCACATGGGTGCCTGACAGTGACAGCCTAGTGAGAGCAAAAAGACAGCAGCCACACAGCTGAGGTCAGGATTTGGTGGGGGCCAGCACTGCCCCCATGTGTGCAGAGCGGGTGTCACACACTTTAACGCTCTTCTGGGTTTTACGAGCTGGCATGCCCACCTGGCCCCCAGTGGGAACACTGTCCTGTCTGTATCCTTTCTAGGAAACTGAGGCTCAGGGAGCAAATAGACACAGTAAGTGGGAAAAGCTGCACTTCGTGCATAAGATTCCAAGCCCAGCTCCCTCTCCCTAAAATTCATGAGAGTCTCCCATTGAATTTCTGAAACATTTTAATTTTTGAACGTTTCCTGTGGAATTTTGTGGTTCATCTCCTGAACACAGACACACCACACACATAGACATAAGCTTCTCTAATTCTTCTTTATTGTTTTAGCTTTGTTCTCTCCTTAAAAAAATGAGTAAAACGAAATTTTTTTTAGATAATCTGGACTTGAAAAGTACAAACTTCCCATTATACAATAAATAAGTCACAAGGATGAGAAGTACAGCATAGGGAATATTGTCGCAAGGATAGTAACTTCCTGTGGCAACAGATGGTGACTGGTTACCACGTGAGCCTTTCATAACCTGTATGAATGTCGGGTCACTACGTTCTGCACCCGAGATGGATATGGTTTTGTACGTTGAGTATACTTCGACTTAAAAAGAAAAACTGGCTTAAAAGTTATAAACTAGAAAACCACTAGGATAATTTGAAATACAAATGGACCATTCTATTAATATTTCTCTAGGTCAAAACATATTTGAATCTTTGAATTTTATTTTTTGTACCACTTTATCAAAATTTAGGTTGGGGGAAGTGAAGGTGGGAAATGCTGAATATAAGTCAAATGGAGTGTCAGAGTAGACGTAGATGTGCTTATGAATATAGAACATTAGTTACTACTTATTAAAAGCTGTTCTTTGGTCACATGTGTGGGTTTTATATCCATCTAAAGGACAGGTGTGGTCTCTCATTGCACTGCTGCCTGAGGGGTGCGTGGGGCTGGGCAGGCGTTCGCTAGAGAAGGAGCTGTGCTTGTTGGCCAGTTCGCACACACGGCACGGGGATGTGGAGTGGACCTCCGCGTGAGGCTGCCCACACCAGCCTGGAGGAGGACAGGCCACTGAGGTGGGGACTCAGCTGCACCCCCAGAGGGCCCAGGAGGACCAGGGCCACTGGCATGAGGGCGGGGAGCCTCCGGGAAACCACAACCACATGCTAGAGCCCAGCAGCTCTTTCTAAGCGACTGGTTGGGTCACCTACATTTTTTTTACAGATATGGGGGAAATACCACCAGCAAAGGGAAAAAGAGGTGGGAGAAAATACTCCCACCAGATAAGATAGGCACAGAGATTATTAACACCTTCGGTGTGCAAGGATCTATTGCAAATCCATGGGAACATTTTAAAAATAGGCAAAGGGTGAGAATAAGGATTTCCCAGAAGGAAGAATGCGAGAGGCCCCGGTGTAAGGAGGCCCCCGTGTGAGGAGGTGCTGGACCTCGTCAGTGGTCGGGGAAGGAGACCGCGAGCAATGATGAGATACGTTATTTCACTCAGCCAAGATGAGGCTCCTGTGGTCCATTGTTGATCAGCACTTAGAAAAATAGGGATAATCACACTCGCTAAAAAGTGCAGGGATTTGTACATCTTCCAGAAGTACTGAAAATATCTTCTTAGAAAATTATGTATGGAAATACACGCAAAGATCTGTGTGACATTCATTGCACTTCCTTTTATAGCGGAGTAAAACAATTACATGAAATAAAACAACCTAAATGTCCATTAGCGGGGGAACTTACAGGGATTGCTGGATAAATTGTAGGACACACGTTCTGGGAAATATGACGCATCCATCCAAAACAGTGAGTCGAACCCATGGCCGTGGCCTGGAGAGATGGCTGTGACTTTTCATAAGTGAAAGTAGTAACTTACAGAGGTTTGTGTAGCACGGGGTCTGCGTTTGTAAACAGCCGACATACCAAGGGGGCGTGCTCTGTGTGTTCGTGATGCTTGAGGAGCAGAGAAAGCGCGAGCCTGGATGCGGAGCTGGCTGGAGGAGGAAAGGCTCGGGGCTGCTCTGTCCCCACCGCACAGCTGACGCATTCCTGTGTTCTTCCTTCTGACTGATTTCCGACCAGTAATGTAGGAGAAACAGGAAAGAGCGGCCGACACTGCTGTTACCGACGCGAGGGAGGGAGTCACAGGGAAGCATCGTGGGTTCTCAAGCCAGCGACTCCATGATGGCAATGGGATGATGGCGTCACTGCAGGCGGTGCAACGGAGAAGGTCCAGCACCTACAAGACCATCCCCGGCACTCAGCCCGAGCAGCCAGGGTTTGAACTCGTGCCACACCCCAGACGGTGGAAGGGCGTGGCGGTGAAGACCAGAACATGATGAATGATGTGACAGAGGAACAGAGAAAAGACGAAAGTCAAATGTGATTTTAAGTTTTCCAACTGAAGGGACGACCACGTCATTTATTCAGTGGATCACAGTGGAGACCGATCCTGGGATGTGACAAGATCCCTCCTCTCAAGAGCTTGCCACACAGCAAGGAAAATGTTGTACTTTCAGGCAGACCCGCCAATGACTGCTAGAGAGCCCCACGCAACGCTGAGGTGGAGAGCGGCTAGGAGGAGGGACACGGCGNACAAGGACAGGGAGGAGACGCGGCGGCTCGGGAACCTGTGTGGGAAGGAGAGACTAATGCAGCTCTCAGATGGATCTGCTGTGAATGGCGGTGCGGTGGAGGCCGCTGCACGTGCAGTCCAGGCTTCCCTGAGGCTTCAGTCAGACACTCTGGTGGGAGTGCCTGGCAGGTGCGTGCTCAGGGGTGTGGCCCGGGGACAGAGCCCTGCGGGAGCCAGGCAGTCCGGAGACCGCGGCTGGGGGGAAGCAAGCAACAGCATTCACTGCTTTCTGAGGGATGAGAATCGGTGAGACGTTGGGGCTCTAGGACACAGTCACTGGTGACCTTCAGTGAGTCACCCAGCAGGGTGCACATGCCTGAAAGGTCTCTGTTAGCACAGTTTGGTGGCAAAGGAAGGAGACAGGTGGCAATTGCTAAAGGTCAACAGAGTCAAAGGGCAGAGGGGGCCCGAACTGAACAGAAAGCAGAACAGCCAAGTGAGAGGAGCAGACGGAACATTCTAGAAAGGGTGCGGTACAGGACAAGCCCCCAGGAGTTGTCTCCTAGGGACATGGTCTCCAACACAGGGGATGGTGGGAGGCAATGTCATTGACAGTGTGGCCCAGGGCTGGGAATGGGCCTGAATCCCAGCCCTGGTGTCTATCCTGGACAGCTGACATTGGCCTGGCTCTCTGAGCCTCTGTGAGTCCTGGCCTTTGCCATCCACCAGCCATGCTGGCTGCTACAGAAAGGAGCCACAGGACACACGGAGTGCGTGTGGCACAGCACCGGCCTACGGTCAGGATGTGGGAGCCACCAGAAAGGTCTTGAAGGCAGACTTCTTTCCAGGAGGCTGGCTGCACGGGGGTCAGATCAGAGGCAGACACCAGGCAGGCGTGAGTGATGGCAATGTGGGCCTCCTGACAGGAGGACCAGGCTGGCTAGGTCTATGGCAGCCATGCAGTCCCTCCATGGAGCTGCTGCTCTTCCCCACCCAGACCCTGAGCAGCATGTGGAAGGAACACGGCGACCGTCATGCTCTGCCTGAGATGCAGCCTTGGACGCCTGGCGCCCTAGACTTCATCTGAACCAAGCACGGCATGCTCGGCAGACTGGACGACACCTGGCCCTTCACACTAATGCTCTTCAGTTACGTAGAATGAGTTTTCCCAGAACACTGGCAAAGCCATTTTCTCCTTCAATTTCCCAACGTGCCCAGGCCCCACGTGGGTGCTATGCCCCACGCAGTTACAGAGACTGGGATCCGCCTGGGTTAACGCCGTGTCCCAGGTTGTGCAGCTGCAGGAGGTGAAGGAAGGCCCCAGGGCCCAAGCCTGCCCACAGCCTTAGCACCACGTGGTAGCGTTTGCATCTTGGCTCTTGGTCTTGTATTACAAGCTTTTATTTGTGTGTCTGTCTTCCCAGCAATTTGCCAATTATTGAAGGGTCTTTTATTTACAAGAAACGGCAGGTACAGAGAAGACCCAGGAAATAAAGTTCTTGCTCTCAAAAACCACCGGCTGGTCTGTAAGTAGTTTGTGAGTCTGAAACAGCCGCCATACAGGAGTGAGGGGCACTACCGTGTGTCACGAGGAGGCCACCGCGAGCTCCTGCAACGGGGCTCGCCTTCTCCACAGCCCACAGTAGCGACGGGACAGGAGGGGACAGGACCGGAGGGGCCCTGGTACTTCCCCTCGACCGGCTGCGACCCGGCGGGAAACTGACGTGATAGGCGCCCCCCAGGCTGAGATTGATGGCTTTCATTTCAGATCGTCCTTGTCTGAAGAAGCACCAACTACAAGTCACTAAAATGACCCACCACCTATCTTTTTTTAAAATGCATTCCCTACTTAACATTTGTGAACAGCCCCTTCCTTTGTAGGAATATTCCCTTCTAGAAAGTGTTTCACCTTTTTTTTTTTTACTCCTTTTCTTTGATCTGTAGAACTTCTTTCCATATTTCCAAGAAGGTTTGGCCAACATTCACCTGACTTTTAAGGGAACTGTGATATCTCTGTTTAGCACAACGTGGCCAGTAGTTGTCAAGCAACCATTCTGGGCCACATGCCACGCAAGGGGCAAAGGAACACGAGGATGGATATTGCACATTTTCATCCCAGGTCACCTGCAGTGTCCTGACAGGCCCCGGTCTCCCCTGCCCACCTCTCCTAGAGCCCTGAGAGCCCGGAGAGCCAGGCTGGTGTGGGATACACCATTTCCCAGCTTCTCGGAAGACACTTCCAACTGTTCTCCTGCCTTGTCTACGAACTAGAGGGGTCTCAAGCCCTGTTGAAAACGGTGAGCTGGATTGGGGGAGATCATCGAGAGTCCTACACACACACACTTTTTAGGTTTTGTAAATATGACGGAGCTCATGGCCCCGGGAGTCATTACGGAGACTACTCCGGAGCTGTGCACCATTGCACTGGTCCTGACACTCAGAGGCCACGGAAGTGTTGCTGTTAGGAAAGGTGATTGCAAACAGAGAGCACAACACCCACCCTGCATCACCAGCGACGTGTGTGCCCAGAACTTGGATATCGTGAGCATCCTTGCTCTCCACACCTTTGGGGAAATGCACCACACCTGGGAAATGGAGGAAGGAAGCCTTTTTCGAGCACTAGGCACCGTGCCTGGTTCTCCATGGAATCATTTTATTCGAGCCTCTTGGCTGCTCAGGGAGATAAGTAGGAGCTTCACCGAGGAGAGAACCACAGTCCACAGACGGGACTCTGCCCGGCCTCTCACAGTTAGTAAATGTGGAGCCGGCTGTCACACCTGCCTCTGAGACGCATGTCCACGGTGACGAGCGGGGAACCACTGCTGACACAGAAGGCCCTGACGTGGCCAGTGCTTCCATCCGGGCCACTGGCAGGCTTCAGGGACTGCGCTCCCTGTCTGCGGCAGGAGAGGCAGACCCACAGGCGTTCAGAAGCCCTCATTGCCACATGTGCCCTCCCGACCCACCTGCCCAGTTCAGGCCCTGCCGTGTGGTGGCACTGGGAGGCTCAGGTGGTGCCAGGGTCCGGAGGGGAGGACAGAAGCCAAAACAAGCATGCAAAGACAGGTTGTGATTCCTTTGAAGGCTACCACCAAGTCTCTGCACACTTGTTAGTAGTAACTTGAGGGAAAAAAAGGGGGAAATTAAAGAAAAATGACTCCAAGAAGAGGGATGGAGAGAAAATTGAATTATTAAACATGGAGCAAAAGTTCCTGGGCCTGAGACCCAGCCAGCTGCTGGAGAAGCTGGTGCAGGGTAAAGCTCAGCAGCCACAGGCAGCCACCGGCCCCCTCCACGGCCCGCGGGAGGCTCTGCCCATGGCCTGGTCTTGAGAGCCAGGATGGCCAGGGCACTCTCTGGAATTCCATGAGATCCCACCATGTCCATGACTCTTCCAAGCCCTGGGACTGAGATGCTCTACCTTGCTTCTTCAAACTCGGGTATCCTCAAGGGCAGGGGGTGCCGGGCAGGAGCAGGAGAGCTGGGCGGCACACGCCCAGGGCGCACACCCCACCCAGCCCTGCACAGTGGAGCTGCAGCAGCAGATAGAACCAGCACATGCCTGATGGTGGGCCATGTCATAGCAGGGGACGGGCTGAAAGAGGCTGTCAGGCGGTGGTGGCTGCTGCGTGGGAACGCTGCCTCTCTAGCCAGCTGTGCAGTGTCTCCAGATCCTCCTTTTTTCCCAGAAAAATCAGAAATCCAGATTTGGATATAAAGTCTCCAGGTTTTTAGCTATTAGCTCGATGTGTTAAGCACTGAGGGCATAGCAGAACAGTTCTGGGGCCAGATACTGACTCTCAGGCCATGAGACTCGTGAACCCCTCCCTGAAACCTGACTCTTGGTGTTTTCCTTCCAGAACCTGCTGGCAGGATAAAGTGACCCAGCAATAATCAGAAACACGCTCAAATTCCGCAAATCCTGTCTTCAACTCAGATGCGGGTTTCTAGTCTTACTTCTTCATTTGGGGCCAAAAGGGCAATAGTTACTATACCAAAAAGTAGTTTGGTATTTGGAGGGCACCTGATTTGACATTTCAGCTAATGTTCTGGAAAGAGGCACCCTCCCCGCTCGGCTATTCCGTACTTGAAAGTAAAGACCAGGCTGTGACTGTAAACACAACAGTGAAATATGAAAAAAGCTTTGGCTATGGGCCGTTAGCTTGGACTGTGAGCTCGCAGAGCTGGGCGGCAGCTCCCACTCTCCCTGGGGCCCCCAGCACCCACGGCCCGCGGGCCGAGACGCACTCTGCACAGCAGACTCCCTCTGCCCAGCCTGCCCCTCTGTACCACCCCTCAGGGCTGTCAGGCCTCAACACCGTTGTCATACACGATATAAACTGAGAAGCAGATTTTTTATGGATATAAAATTGCCAGGTCACCCAAATATGAGTGAAATCAAACAGGAGTTATTTGTTAAAAGCCGCTGCCTTTATCTCCCTGGAGTCACCTTGAAGCCTTTGAAATTTGGGTTTGTTTCAAATGCTCCATTAGGCCTCCCGGTCCCCACGTGGTTGTGAGGAAGCATCCTGGGGCCAAGGACACCCAGGGCTCCTGACAAGCCGGCCCCCCACCCTCGGAGGTTGTAAAAGTCTTCCCAGAGGGGGCACCTGGGTGGCTCAGTCGTTACGCGTCTGCCTTCGGCTCAGGTCATGATCCCAGGGTCTTGGGATTGAGCCCCGCCTCGGGCTCCCTTCTCCACTGGGAGCCTGCTTCTCCCTCTCCCACTACCCCTGCCTGTGTTCCCTCTCTCACTGGCTGTCTCTCTCTCTGAAAATAAATAGATAAAATCTTAAAAAAATAAATAAAATAAAAGTCTTCCCAGAGCTTTCAGCTTCTTGCTGATAAGAAGTCCAGCGAGCGTGCACACAGACCTCTGGTGGACGTGGCGCCACCCCCCCACACACACCCTGCACGCTTGCAGAGAAGCAGAGACGTCTTCTGCCTGTGGGGGGCAGATATTTCTCTGCTCAGCACTTTATTTGTATTACAGAAGTTTTAAAATTATAATCAAATTATTAATAAATGGTTATTAAGCAACGGAACTGGCCAAGCAAAGCATTAGCTCCCTGTAATTCCTCCTTCATTCATTAATTCACTCCTTTTACCAAAATACATAGCTGCCTGCTGTAAGCCTGTGAACCTTACTGCCACGTGTCCGCGTGCCTCAGGATACAATCTGCTCTTTCTCGCCAATCTTCTTTGCTTTCGGAGGGCTGGGGGTGGAGTGAACTCCGTTAGGCTGTTCTCTCGCCTCTGTCAAGCTGAACCCTGTACCCCCAACACATGGGCAGGTCTTGGAGTGAAGAGATGAGGTTCATCCACGAGGCTCAGGGGTCAGCACTGAGCCCTCTGGTGCAGACACCTTAATTCACAACATCCCCGGCACGCTGCTCCCAAAATTACTGTGTCAGGATGACACATTTCCCCACAAGGGCTCCTGTTATGGACCATGTTTATTGCCAGCCGTCAGTGCAATGATTGTTAGTTTCTTAGGGTGATGCTTAGGATTGTTGCATTACTTCTATTTTTTATTTTTAAAGATTTATTTGGTTTAGAGAAGAGAGAACAAGCAAGAGCGGGGGAGGGGCACAGGGCAAGGGAGAGACCATCTCAAGCAGACTCCCCACTGATCATGGTCAGGACCCTGACATCAGGACCTGAGCCAAGACCAAGAGTTGGACACTCAAAGACTGTGCCACCCAGGAGCCCCTGTTGCATTATTTTTAAAGTGTTAAGTCCCAAACTAGGTGCAGAAGTGGATTGAGGGTTTGACCTGTGCTGCCTAGGAGGACTTCCTTCCAGGGTTCCCTGATAATACTGGACCCGTGTGTCACCCCAGTGTGACAGTTCTGAGCCCTGAGAGCAAGCACGCATCCCACATTAACAAGGCTGCTCCCATTTTGGCGGTCCCATCTCCGTGTGCCGGAAAAGTCCCCAGATGTCCCAGAAATTCCAGTAATTTGGCTTTAAAGCCTTGCCTCCCAGACTGCTTTGTCCTTCGAGGAGACGGCATGAATGTTATTTGTCAGGCCGCAAATCCATACTTTTTCTTTTGAAAACATGGCTCTCCCCCCCATAGCCCTCAAGCCGCGCCCCCCTCCGTGGCCAGGGTGTGCCCAGCGTGTGGTAGTGAGGAGTGTCCCAGAGTTCCCTCAAGACCAGAGCAAAACACAGACCCTTGTAGACTCACTGGCTTGCCCCCAGGCTCCACGGATTCCCACATCACAGCTGAATGTCCGCGCCAGCTGCGGGCACTCAGAACTCCCATCTGGGGAACCACTAGTGGGGACAGGAGTCCAAGGACAGTATGGCACTTCACTTGATATTATGCATGAACTGTCTACCTTTTTAGGACCTGGTGACAGGGAATCCACAGACAAAGTGAGGACGCTGCTTCCCTGCTCCGTTCCCATGATGGTCACGTTTTACGGAGCCATGTTTTTGTAATGACTTTCTGAATTTTAGTATGCCACCTACTTAAACTTACTGACAAATTCACAACATAATTAGCCCCCAAATCTTCTCATTCAAATGAACTTCAGATATGCTCGTTTCTATCACATCTTGCGTTCCACCCAAGGGCGACAAGTGCGTGACGTGGGTCCCGCGGAAGTGGGCTCCCTTCTGGGTCACCGTGCCACACTCAGGGCAGTGGGCCTGGGCAGAGGGGGCTTAGCTGAATCTGCATTTTCTCCTTTGCCCACATAATTCCTGTTTGTCATTTCCTCTCTCTCGCCCCTGCTGGCGCCAAGCTTACGCTAACCACGCACGCATATGGAAGGCGATGGGGTGACGAGGCTGCCGGGCTGGGGTCTGGCCTCCTGCTGAGGGTGTTCTCACTGGTTACCAGTCCTCACTGAGAAAGGTTAGGAAGGAAAAGTAGGAGCAGACAAGCCACGGCTTTTCCACGTGTTTTATCTGCCTCGTCTGCCCTCATTTCCATCCTGCGAGGTCGGAGACCTATAACACTCAACCAGCCACAAACCATGACACATGACCCGTCCACCTCTCCTAACTTTGCGACTTCTTAACAATATACCGTTTTGTCACTTAATGTAAGTGGGCAGATATCCTGCAATTTAATATATTTTCGGTACATTTCACTACAATATATATTTCACTAAAAATCAGAACACTGTCGTATTGGGGAAAATGATTTTTAATTGCTATAGTACTCATTCTAAACGCAGTTCAAGGATGACAACATATAGGGTCTGATTCTTGCCAATCTCGACAAAAGGGTTTTATGAGCCAAAACTTCCCTGAGTCTGGGTGGGGACATGGAGGCAGCGGTGTCCGTCGTGAGAGGGTGGACATGTAGGGCCAGGCCTCGGTGACCCAGGGGACAGAGTTCTCGGGAAAAAACATGGGCATGCAGTTTGACCTGTGTTCTTGGTTTGGCCGGGCGCTCTGGCTTCTCTTCATTCTTCCTCGCCCAGACCTGCATGGGAGCCACACCACTTAGTAAACGCACTTCAGCTCCTGCCCATGCGCAGCCCCGTCCTGATGGTGCTAATGAGCAGTGAAAGGACCCGATGCTGAACAGCAGGAGGTGAAAGATAGGGTCTGGCTAATTGACAAAATGGGTAATTGCTTCCTGAATAATTGAGGGGCAGCTCTGGGGGAAAGAGCTCGGGGCTCAGCTGTGTCCAGTCCGAGCTCTGCACGAGGGAGGCCCTGTCGCTCCCACCCTGGTCCCACTGGAAGGCGCAGCCTGTGTGCAGAGTGCAGGGTGGTGGTCAGCGGGCTGCCGCAGAGCTGGGACTCCCAGCGCCCCTCCCCGGGGCTCGCAGCCGGAAAGCAGCCTCCAAGAGCTGATGGAACTTCAACGAACGAATGAGTGTTTGATGTAGTTGGTATTCTGTAATCCTCATGAGGGCTCAACCTGAAGAAAGTATGCACTTTGTGGGGTGAACAGAGGGAAGATTATGAACTTAGTCCTGATTCCAAGTGTCAAGTTTACATATCATAAAATAATTAGGTCGCTCTCTCTTCAATAAGTCAGTTTTATAGCTTTTGTGGGTCCTAAAGTAAATTTCTTCCATTTGAGACTTTTCTTTAAGTACAAAACCATTTACGGGTCCTAAAAAACAGTCTCCTTATTCTAAATATAAGCACTGGACTTTAAAGTGAAAGCATTCATGCTAAGATAGGCTTGACGGGCGTGTTTGCTGCGTGTGGGTTACCGGGGAGAAGCGGTCAGCCCCCGAGCCATGACAGCAGGGTTCTCGGTCTCTGGCCCCAGAGGAACAGACTCTAAAGCGCAGTTCACGGGGCGCTGCCAGGTGTGGCCGCCAGCGGAGAGACAGCCACGGAAAGCCGTGGGACAACAGAAAACTGCCTTTGGGGGTGGCGGGCAGGCCCGGGGTCCCCGAAGCGGCAGATGTGTGGGCGAGCCCGTGGTGTCAGTTGGCTTTCGACCACGCGCTTGTAGGTATAAACGTCAAGATGGAAACGCTCCTCAAACTCTGGGCAATGGTGAATTTTACACTTTCTGCTTCATCTGAACCTCGCTGGCATTCGCACACATCAGAACACGTGAGTCGAGGCAAAATTTAAAACAGTTTTGAGCTCTTTGGTTTTGGGCTTCATTCGCAGAAGGAGAAAGAAAAAGGAAACCCCCGTTTGCTTGGTGTCTCCTGTATATTGGATGCTTTGCGGACTGTTTTATAAATGACAAGGAACCTGCACAGAGAGCAGAACACGTTCTGGAGCCTGAAACTTCATGCAGGACAAGCCTGGAACCAACAAGGACAGGAGCGGCTGGAATGGCCCCACAGCAGACCCTGTTCTGGTGGGAATTGAACACACAGCAGGAAGGGTATTGCAGGATGCTGGGAAAAGTGTTCTTTATTTAATGAGCGATTAGTGGCAGAAGTAACTGTATCTGGAAGGAAATAAGATTGTCCTTCTATATGTAAAAAATTGATTAAAAATATAAACGTAAAAAATAATTTTTTACAACCATATGAGCAATTAGCTAATCAGGCCAAGTTTTTGAATTTAAGACCCACAGAGGAGTGGCAGCGTCAGCCCCCTGGTGACAAGTTCTGTCCTGAGTTACAGCTGAGGGCGGGGGAGTGGGGTTCTAAAGGCAGTTTGCCATCAGAGGTTGTGGCAGCACGAGGAACAGGGCACGCAGGGTGACCGGCCCATGGTGCTCCTGGAAGGGACCGAGTGACCTGCACCCTGGGAAGACGGCCCCAGCAAACCCCTGAGCCCTGCCCTTCCTCAGGGCCCCCCAAATGCACCCCAGGCCTGCAGACCCCAGGGTCTTTGCACATCCCCTTCCCTCTGCCTGGAACATGTGCTCCCCTGCTTTTAACTTCAAACCTGCAATTAACCTTGAAAACTCAGCTCGAACTCCCCCCCCAAGCCCCTCTTTCTCGCCCAGAATGGCTTAGACACAGTGCTCCCAAGCTCCGCCTGCCCCAGTGAGGACAGTTCTCCAGTGATCTCCAGCACCAAGTTAGCAGTCAGTGTTGAATTCCTTAAAGAATAGGATTTCACCCCATTATCTCTGCATCCCCGGTCCTATGACAGGTGCATGGCATGGCAGAAGACACGCTGCTTCCACAGAATGTGACACGGTGTGTTCCCCGTCACCTTCCTGAATGCTAGCTCGCTTTTGCCTTGTGTCATGTGGGCCCGATCTGCTTTGCTAAAATTTTACAGTGTTTGGAAAATTTTCCCGTGTGACGTGGTGATTTTGGAGCATTGACGTGTCCCCAGAGGTGCTGTGGACTTATTCTGCAAAACCACAAGCGCTCTGCCCTCGGGGATTCCAGCCCCCGAGCCTGGCTGTGCCGAACAGCAGAGGAGGGGCAGGTGATCAGGCCACTGCGTCGTGCTCGTTTTCCTCGAAAGGTTTCTAAGTTCTTCCTCCGGGCCTCTTCCCTGGACACCTGCATTCCCCGAGCGAGCTGCCCCCTGCACGGAGGCCGGCACAGGGCTCCTTCTCAGAGGGCTGGCTGGCTCTGCCTCCCCTCCCCACCCGCTCCTGCTCCCCGCACATGCCCTCCAACTGCCGCGAAATCGGTTTTTCTAAAATACACTTGTGAGGCACGACCCCAGCCCCTGTGCTCAGGGACATCTGCTGGATCAACGGGCCCCTCCTGGGTCTGCCAGGATCTCAAAGCACCCTGTCCCCACTCTCCCCATGGCCTGAGCCTCCCACTGCACATCAAGCCTGTCTCTCCTTGCTTGTGCCACCTCCCTGACCTGCCTGCTTCCCAGAAAAAATGTCCCCTCGCTCGTTCATGCAGCAGCTCAGTTTCCTGGGTCTCCACACAAGGTAAAATACAACCTTTCTTTTGTCACCAGACGATTCTGAAATCCCACAGCTTTCCTGACGAAGTCTTTCCTCAGTGACCCACCTCACACTGGCGCCTCCTTTTCTCAAATTCCTATCTTATTGAATCTGGCACAATCCTAGGTCTGCACACACATCTCCCATTAAAAGATATTAAGCTCATTAAATGAGCTGTGTTTTTTATGATCTGTATTTTTTCCTTTGCTGCTGCCTGACTCAGCACACAGTATTAATCAGTAGTAATCTGGCGGTCAGCTGCCAGGAAGCGTCCATCAGGGGCTGCCAGTTTAGTACAGGGACGCCTCAGTGTTGCCTCCGCGGAGGATCACGGCTTACGAGCAGCTTGTGGTAAGAGCAGATCTGCCCTGTCTGCTTCACGTGAGTCTGACGGAGCCCCGTCCATCTCACGGCCCTTCTGCACCCAATTGTGACCTCCTCATCCTAACCTGTGGAGGACATTTTGGGGTACCCAGCCTTCTGCCCCGGGGTTGCTTGGATGGGCAAGGATGTCACAGATGGGCGTGAGATGTCCTGTCCCTGTGACGGGAGCACATCTATCCTTACGGCTCTTCTCTAATCAGCCCCTCTCTTGTGTTGAGTGAAATTCTCCTACTATGCAGCTTTGCCGTGTCTGTTGCTCGTCCGGGTGGAAGTATTTGGTGAGCCAGTACACGAGCACCAGTTCACCCGCCCAGCAGTGGTCCCTTGGCTTGAAGACGATGCGTAAGCCAGGTGGCTTGGCTTCAGGGCCCTGAACCAAAACGACTACTTGGATGACCTTGGACAAGTCACATCTATAAAATAGATGTAATAAATATACCTTTCTTACAAAATTGTTGTGATAATGCAGAAAATGCTTTGTAATCTCCAAAGGGTGAGATCTGTCTGTTAAGCACAGGGCCTGTGTCCCCGGGACGCACCCTAACAACTTAGAGCAAAGCGGGCGGCGACAGTATCTGAAACTAAATGACAGAGTCAGCCCCCAGGTTAAACGCATCCTGCTGCTGCACCCGCCTCCTCTTCTCTTGGTGGTGTGGCCGGATTACACCTTCAGCCCCAGACTACATGTATGTAGCTTCTTGCACACGTAATGTCTATCTCTTATGTTCTTGGTACAAATTAGGCAGCTCAGAATTAACCCACATAGATCCCGATCCGCCTTTGAAAAAGGTAAACAGTCTGCCCCTGAGCCTTCATCAAAGTCCCCTGTTACTGAGGGCGGGGCCTCCTGATGAAGCGTTCCTTGCAAGGTCGAGTTCTGCTTTGTTTTTTTTAAGTAACACGGTTAGATTGCCTGATGCTTTCCTCCCCATGCATCTCTCATAGAGGGCCCCCCATAGCCACTGAAATCCCAGGGCTCAGCTGCATATGCCGCAGGCCCTCGCAAGCGGGAGCCGCGCACTGACCGCCTACTCATCTATCCACAGATGGAGGTGGACGCCGAGGAGAAGCGTCATCGTACACGGTCCAAAGGGGTTCGAGGTACGTCCATGCATCCCCAAGCCCCTGGAAGCCCTGCTCAGGGCCGCCTGCACCCTGTGGAGCTGCGTGCACCGTTCATTCGGACCCCTGTTCTGACACCGCCCTCTCGATAGCTTTCTGTGGGAGAGGGGATGTGTGATAAATTTCTATCTGTTTCCATCTCTCTGCAGTTCCCGTGGAACCAGCCATACAAGAGCTCTTCAGGTTAGTGCTCTGTGGGCAAAATGTATCCCCATTAGCAATTTAGAAAATCCATGCCTTTTAATGGGCAGGCTGCACTCCCCGGCTCGTCGGCGGCTTGCTCCTACCCTGCTGTTCTGATGGAAGACCTGCTAATAAAAAGCACCCCTAATTGTCCCCCCTGTCTGTGTACCCTCCCTCGCGATGTCCCAAAGCGCTTGGTCTCCCCTGCCAGCAGCCGCCGTGTAATTACCTCTCTCCCTTCACAGCTGTCCCACGCCTGGATGTGACGGCAGCGGTCACGTCAGTGGCAAATATGCAAGACACAGAAGGTAACGACCCCCTTTTTCACAATGTACTGCGTACAGTGGCTTGCCTAGGGACCTAGACCAAGGGGTGACAATGAGTGAGGGGTATTCTTGGAAAATAGTGTTGTCTTTTCCTCCTCTGATGTAAACTCAGCCTTTGGTTTCACGTACAGGGTCTCCAGGCAGAATTTATGATAACACATAAGACAACACAAATTAAGACCAGCCTTAAACTCATTTTCCCACATACACAGGGGCATGCTAAGAACCTCCCTCTGCCTCACTGAGATGGCCTGTCTGTCCTTGCCCATTTGCTCATTCTGGTAGCTGCAGGGTGGTGGTAAGTCACGGAGGGTAAATGAGAGTATGACCTTCCTGATTCTTCCTGCAGGAACTCAGCTTCCGTAGCTCAGCCATTTTTCCTGGGAAAGGAAGCCCAGGCTGGCACCGGGGCAGCTGCAGGGGGAGGTTCTGGCAGGAGATTAACGTCCAGGACAGATCATGCTAATGAGACTTCGGGGCTTAAATGATTATATCATTCCCGTAAATTCTGGGGTTTAGGTCCAAAACAGAGGTGGGTGTGGAGAACATCTACGAGATCAGGTGGCGAGGTAATTACCACTAAAAATGCATCACAGCAGAATTATATCACACGCACCTCAGGACTGAGAGTCATGAAAAGATCGGTCTTTAGATTCACTTTTCCATAGGAATTTCTTCCTGGGATATTAATGCAGCTGTACCTTTTAATGGAAGATGTTGGTTATGAGGAGTTAGAGATATTTACAGGCTCTATAATAAATTTTCAGCTAATTTTTCACAAATTAGGCTGCTAGGACTAAGGTTGTTCATCCTAACGAGCCATCAAGAACCAAGCCCACATGATGAAAGCTCAGATGCTCAAGCAGGTGGGCCGGCTGCACCTCGGGGTGACCTTCTTTCACTGCCTGACGTTTTATTTCCTTTTCAGCTGAACATTAATTTATGGGTGAACTCAAGCAATTATTTTGATTGTCCTTCAGTAAAATCAAGGGAAAAATTACAAATTACTCCCCAAGTCCCCATGGTAGCATTTAAGGAGACAGGGAACTTTTAATGAGCATCCATGATGAAATGGTTATCAGACTTCTGTTATATACTAAAGGCGTGTTTTTAAGAGAATTTTGTGATTTAAAACATTAACTTATCATATAATTATTGCTCTTGTATATTATAGTAAATTACCAGACACGTAAGTTAAATAATTAGTTTCTTTCAAGTATTTCTGTTATTTTATAAAGGTATATGTATGTTAATTCTTAATCTAAGAGTTTTTAAAACCACATTGCTTATATTTTCAAAGAAAAACAAGTTGGCAGACTATGAATGAGATCAAGTTTTTCCCTTAATCATGTCTTGATTCATCAATGGTTAAACTTTATCATCCTGTCACTAAAAGAAATGATTACATTTGGCTGAAAAGTTTGGATTAGATGTCTGCTAGATGTAATTTGATAATCACAGTTTTTCAGGGAAAACTATGAAGTTTCCAAAGAATCACTTGGAGCACATTCTTACCCAAGGTGCATCCCGTCCGGCTGTGGACACTCGTGTCCCCGCGAGGTCTCCCTGTGAGATCTCCGTCCTGTGTAAACAGTAACTGAGGCTTAGCTTGGGGGTGGCTTGAAGATGGCCAGGCTTCATTTTCCTTTGAGACATGATGCCGGTGTGAGCACAGAACACCCCAAATCTTACAGGAGTGAAGAAGGTGGCATGTTAGAGAAGATTCACATAAACAGCCAGTTTAGACAATTTCTCAACAAATGGTTTAATTTAAAATAATGTCATAATTTTTACCATGCACCGTATTCTATGTAATTATTAGAACTCCTAAGATTTTAGTAGAAATGGTTCATATGGTGGCAATGGATGAAGAACAATTTTCCAGGACGGGACATGGGTTCTAGTTTCCCCGGCACCGCTAGCCTACTGAGGGGGGTTGGACAAATTATTTAACATTTACGGACTTCGATTTCCTCAGCTTTAGAATGAGATGCTTACAGACTTGTTACATAAAACCAGTTACCACTCAAAACTCATGTCACCGATGCGCCAGTTCTCAAGAGGAATGTCGGTGTGGTATCAAGTGAAGCTTTCGAGTTTTATTTTTGATGTCTATCTATTATCAGTAACTTTTTATTGAGTATAGTTGACTCACTATGCTACGTTAGTTTCAGGTGTACAGCATGATGGTTTGACAACTCTGTACGTTATGCTGTGACCATCACGAGTGTAGCACCCACCTATCCCCACACGACACTGTTACAGTGGCATTTACTGTATTCCCTGTGCATCCCCGTGGCTTATCCATCCCATAACTGGAGGCTGTACCTCCCGCTCCCCTTCACCCATTTTGCCCCTCCCCCTGCCTTCCTCCCCACTGGTAACCCTGAGTTTGTTCTCTATACCTATGGGTCAGTTGCTGGTTTTTTGTTTGTTTGTTTGTTTGTTGTTGTTTTTTAGATTCAACATATGATATTTGCCTTTGTCTGACTTATTTTGCTTAGCATAATCCCTTCTAGGCCCATCCATATTGTTGCAGATGGTAAGATTTTATTCTTTCTGGTGGCTGAGGAATATTCCATTGTATGCACACCACCTCTTCTTTATCCATTCATCAGTTGATGGACACTTGGGCTGCTTCCGTATCTTGGCTGTGGCGGATAATGCTGCCGTGAACATTCAGGGCTGCATGTATCCCTTCAAATTAGTGTTTTTACATTCTTTGGGTAAATACATTTTAGTGGAATTGCTGGGTCATAGGGTAGTTCTGTTTCTAACTTTTTCAGGAATCTCCATACTGATTTCCAGACTGGCTGCACCAGTTTGCATTCCCACCAACAGGGCATGAGGGCTCCCCTTTCTCCACATCTTTCCCAACACCTGTTGTTTCTTGTCTTTTTGATTCTAGCCATTCTGACAGGTGTGAGGTGATAGATCATTGTGGTTTTGTTTTGCATTTCCCTGATGATTATATATGACCAGTAATTTTTTTTCCTTTTTTTTTTTTTTAAAGATTTTATTTATTTATTCGACAGAGAGACAGAGACAGCCAGCGAGAGAGGGAACACAAGCAGGGGGAGTGGGAGAGGAAGAAGCAGGCTCATAGCAGAAGAGCCTGATGTGGGGCTCGATCCCACAACGCCGGGATCACGCCCCGAGCCGAAGGCAGACGCTTAACCGCTGTGCCACCCAGGCGCCCCACCAGTAATTTTTTATTAGCAGAATTTCTCAAACTGAAAAGCTGCTTCTTGTAATAGATAAGACTCGTGTATACACTAACATCTTAGGTCCGGTGCTATTTCAAATCTGTTGATTTCAATTATTTCTGGCTTTAAAAGATTTCCTGCAACCCAAGGTTTCTCCCCTCCTACAACTATTTATGGACATAAATATGTGCACACACCCCACAACACAAGTGTGATGTTGACCTCTGCTGCTCCGTGCCTGCTGAGACTCAGCCTCCTCCCATATGACAAGAGCGCCAGCCTGAGTCTTGGTTTTGATGAAATTACCCATCCTTTTGGTCTTTTAGCAATAAAATTTTCAGTGAATATATTCCTCTTAGGGATGTAATTTCATTTTATTCATATACCATATCAGTTCATAGCCAAGTAAAAAAGCATTTTAGTATGTGGACAGATCCACTTATTTGAACATACAAAAAGTAATTTCAGGAAAGTGGGGGGAATCTATAATGTAAATTTTTAAAAATTTTTTAGGACATTTGTTACCAAGTGATAGGATGATGCCTACCAGTTAATCTTTATTTTTAGCATAGGAAAATAAGGAAATAAAAATCAAGTACAATTTCCCTATTCCAGACTGTCACTTTGTGGGGCACACGCTTGCACGGACCCCCAGTGGCTGCCACACTGCCTTTGTGCTCTGAACTGGATGGCTTTGTTAGTGACGTTTCCTCAGTCTGACAGAGGTAGAGCTGTGGGTCTGTAAGAAACTGGGACTAGAGCTTAGAGGAGAATCAACCACTGCGTAATACCTGTGAAAAAGGAATTTGCAATTTAAGATCCTGGTAAAAAATTTGGGGTGGAGAGCTGACGTTATAATACTTCTTTTAATAGATGGTCCACTTTACTTCAAATATCGTGTGCTTAAACAAGAGATAATCTGTTCGTGGGTATTTATTTGTATTCACATTTCATGAACAGTTTGAGGTAGCTGATAAACACGTGTGCAACTGCACAATTTAAAGTTGAATCAAAGACATAAATTAGGAAAAACATAAGGGAAATAGAAACATAATTTTACCAGAAACCCGGGATATAGCAGAGGTTTGGATACAGTTTTACATTTTGTTCTGAGTCTCCTGGCAGCCAAGGCCATAAATGAGAAAAGTGAATGATGGTTTCCATTATCTGATACGAGTTCCATCAGTTCCTGAGCACTGAAGAAAAATATGTTTGCACCCCCATATACGGACCAGCGGAGATCCAAGCAAGTCACTGTTCTGTGTCCCGGTAGGACCAGGTATCTTGTGAAGCTGATCAGTGTAACAAACACTTATCCTCAGAAACATCGTTAGTATCTAGAAACATGTGACTTTTGCTTTTCCTGCCTGAGGTCTTATGTCATTGGCATATAAGTATGACAAAAACACGACGGACTTTGCAGTCAGGGCCAGAAATAATTCTCCCGTTATGAACCCAAGTACTAACCCAAGTCTCTTCTGTATGTGGTGAATCTGACCTCTTCCTTTGGACCCATGGTCACACAGCCTTGTGCATGGCCCAGGAAGTTCTGCTCTGCCGAGGGCATGCGACTTTTCTTAGCAGCCCTTACAGGTAGCTAGAGACATTCTTGTATCTCGAACGTGGGTCCAACTACAGGGATTTTTAAATCTGCTCTGCCGAGGGCATGCGACTTTTCTTAGCAGCACTTACAGGTAGCTAGAGACATTCTTGTATCTCGAACGTGGGTCCAACTACAGGGATTCCTTTGCAGATGGGAAAACTCACTCTTGGTCAGTCTAAGCGGGTTTTCCAAAGTCTTAGATGCCCAAGTTCAGGGACGGGAGCTTCCTGAGCTGCCTCGGCTCCCCTCCCCACCACGTCCTCTCCCAGACCACCAGCACTGTGACCTGTTAGCATTGAGGACACCCATGGGTGTAAAGCAAATAGCTCTCCACGCGCCCACAGCTATTCCTACAGCGGGTGGGCGGCAGGAGAAAACGGAATGCCTGGAAGCCACACACTTGGAATTCAGGAAGTTGCCAGCCTGTGGCTTTGTTGGCAGGGTAGGGCCCAGGCCAGTGGGGAGCACATAGACCCAGCCGAAAGCCTGCGGTGTGGTGTGAACGATGCCACAGGGCAGGGCGTCCGTGGCTGCTGAGCCAGACCCCTGAGCAGGGGGGGCTGCCACAGGCTAGGACGTGAAGGCCTCAGCATTTTCTGGTGACATACCCCAAATCAAGGATGAAGCTGTCGAGGAAAGGTGGGGATATAGTGACGGGAAGCCCCACGTGTCACTCTTTATCTAAAATCATTTTAGCGGTTGAGCTAGCTGATATAAAGAGATGTTGTGTGATTCATCCAGAGCATTGCATGAACTAAGATATGAGCAAAATGCCAAATGTCAAAGCCTTGTTCATGTTAAAGACAAAGTAAAACAATGTTTAGAAAGGGGCAGGTCTCTAAAAACTAAACTTACCATCAAAATAGCGGCCAGTTTACTGTTCTTAGAGTTTTAAAAAATTTTCCCAGTACCGAGTAGAAATAGAAATAATAAAAATTTATTGATATCTATTACAGATTAATACTAAACCATGCACAGGAGTTTGAATTTTAACCTTTTTAAAAATCGTTACACACCTACTGGAACATTTGAAATTATTGAATTTGCTTACTTCTTTCTGAACAGTGATTTTTGTATAAGCCTCTAATGAGAGAAAGAGAGAGAGAGATGGAGGGAGAGAGAGAGATTGAGGAAGAGAGAGAGAGAGAGGGAGAGAGGGAGGGAGGTGGCCATTTATTCTTCACTTACCTATTTTGTCAACCCTTCGGATTTATTTCTGGAATTTAATGGATTTCATTTATATTTACCCTTCACTTCAATTTTTAAAATAATTTGTTTGTTGAGCATAAGGTTCTGATGGAAATTTGACCTGAAATTTAGCTTCAGAGCCCCACTCCACAAGCACCCAAAAGCAAGGTGGTGCTTGTTGGTATTCTATTTAAATCCTCCCCAATTTAGAAAATTCAGAGTCAAATCAATTGATCTTGTAACCTTAAAATTAAAAGCTCCAAATGGTAGCTTTTCTTTTTTATTAGAAAATTATTGGATTTTCTCTGGCTTGTTGTGCACATTCCTTATTCAGATTTTCTCCCATTCCATATAACGTTGCACCCACCAGTGTGATTGTCATGGCGGCAGCCGGGGGTGAATAATTGCCTGTCTTCACGGGAGCTTGTTCTGGAGCTGAAGTTGAGGGCTTGCTTCCTGATGTATGCATGCCTCATTTGGATTCTGCCAAGAGCCTAGGGGCTGTATTATTCATGCCTTGACAGAGAGCACTCACTAAAAGCCTTGGAACAGAGCCAGGTACTGGCGAGAGATAGTGGAGCATTGCAACGTGCAACTGAGAGGGGCATCTATAATCCAAAGAAGAAGAAGAAACAGGGAGGAAGGCAGCGAGAGAAACAGGGGTCCCTCTACCCCCCTTTTACCGGTGTTATGTTGATAGAAATTTCATTCGCATTAAAATAAAATACCCTAAAATAATTGCATTTTTTCCTAACTACGCTTGAAAGTTTAACACAATTTTCCACATTTAATTGCAAAGCTGATTTTAATTAGTAAGGCCCTGCATGTGAAAAATGAAGATTCACTTGGGTGCATGGAACACACCGCAGTGTTTGCTGTGTGCCCTGATTAATGTATGGCCGATGTACAACAGGGTGCACTGCGGGACGTCTATGAAGAATTCTGTGCACGAAGCCACTCAGCCAGCCTATCTGTGTTTTACTTCATGAATCGGCAAGAATAAATAACTCCCCCCTTGTTCTTTATGAGGCATCATTGTGCCTGCCATCACCCTACCCGTGAACTTACGGCATGCCTGTCCTTTCTGTTTGTCACTGGCATTATAAATCACAAGTTAGGGCATCTATATTTTAACATCAGTCTGATGGCCTGCACAGTTGCAGATGGAGCAAAAATTCTGAGACGTAGGGACTTCCATGAAGGAGGTAGAATCAGAGCAAGCAGGTTCCCAGACTCATCACTCACAGCCGGTTATCGGTCCTAGGTGCGCAAACACACAAAATTCAAGCACAGTCTTTTCACTGGGAGGTGGCACTGAACCTTTATTGTCACAATACATCCTTTATTTGGGGAAAGACGAAGAAGTTCCCGGCCATTATCCTGAAAAAGCGATTTTCCTGCTGCTGGTGTGCAGGACATCTGTCCTGGAAGGTCTCTGGCCCTTTCCTGTTCCATTTCATATGTTAGAGCACAGTGTGACTGACTCAGTGTGTTTAAAACTGAAAAACAAAACATGTCATGCGTTGCAGGGCATATCTTTGATGCTGACAAACCTAAGTATGTTTCAAAGAATCCCATATTCCAAGAGAAGGCACGTGGGCATTTTCAGGGAGTGTCAGTGAGCCTAAACCAGGAAGCACACGTACAGAGACGCCGCAACATTCACCACCTGTATTGGTCAAGTCTAGATTTAGCAATTATAATCTTGGTCTCATTTCTTGGCTCATGATTAAAATATATAAACATGGCTTTGCAACATCAACAGAATATTCATCAGAAATTGGTGTGTACACTGCTATTGTCTTGGATTTACCCACTGAAACACCCACAGTTCAGTTCTGACCGCCACCATCTGCTTTGGGATTATGGCAAATACAAGGCAATCACTTTCTAGATGAGATGTGCAGAGAGGTGGGCTCCTGGCTGAGCCACGGGGGGACCCACCGTGTGCCGGAGGGGCGACCACCAGAGCTCAGCTTCTAGTGCCGGCTCTTCCTCCAGGGACAGGAAGGGCCAACGCCGGACTCCCTGTGCCGCAGGGTGCACATTCCCCAAGTTAGGGAGTGAGGGTGGTGGCAGAGGGTGGGGACTCGGGGTGGGGAAGCCCCTGGCCAGATTCCAGTGCACTCAGGCGAGGATTCCAGGAGGAGCTCCCGGAGGCCAGGCCGGAGTCCATATCACAACTAATGACTTTGGAGGAACCCCCTGGTGAGCAGCACTGTGACCCGAGCTGCAGGGCATTCGCATTCGCGCTGTTGTTGCCTGTACCCCGCTTCCAGGACCCTTGCGAGGGCTGACGCACAAGCACTCCCTTCCGCTTCTCTGCTCTCATGTCCTGGAGAGAAAATGGTGCTTCAGATATTAGACCCCAAAATATGATTGCAGCCCCAAACTCCAGTATACTCTTCCTGCCCGAATTAGTAAGAGATGGAAGAAAGAAGCGCTCGCCTGGCTGTAACGTGCTCTAATTCAATGAGATTGTGGGGCTTTCACCTGAAGAGTTTCTGTGTGACTAAGGATGTTGCCAGCTACAAGTGAAAACCCACCTCCAATGGGCTTAAAAGTGCAGAATGAGTCATCTGGCAGGAACCGGAAACCAGGAGCCTGACTCCGCGACTCCCGCTCCATCATCCGGCCCTGCTGCTGCAAAGCTCTGGCTCCCGTGTGCTTCCACATTGCAGGACACACAAGGCAGGAGGGGTCCTTTCTAGAAACTGGCAAAAAGCAAGGAGGAGCTTTCCAGGAGCTGCCAACACCAATACCGTCCTCTCGGCTCTCGTGCTCCATGTGGGGCCTCGGCCATCCCTGAGCCATCCCTGACCAGCACACGTGACCATCCTCATGACTGTCCAGTCCGTCCCTGGAGCCGGAGGCTGGGTCAGCTTCCCCTGAGGCAAGGGTTCTCAACGTAGGGTCTGTGCCCTGGAACATCAGGGTCACCTGGGAACTTTCTAGAAAGGCAAATGTTTGGTCCCATCCCAGACCTGCTGAATTAGATGCTGTGGGGTGGAGCCCAGCACTTTGTGTTTTTGTTACCTCCCCAGGAGACTCTCATGCTCCCTGAGTTTGAGAACCACCGCCCCCAGGAACAGGTGTGTGTATACGAAAGACAGATAGCTGGTGAGATGGAGTTTGCCGGTAATGGGGAAGTGTCTAGAAAGAACATGTATGAATCGGAAAGCCAAATCAAACAAGCTTGGGATGATGACAAAAACCTTGCTCCAAAGAGCACAAGAGCCAGAAGCTACCTTACCAAACCTGTCCTGGTCTCGGCTCCCTGGTGGAGGGCGGCCCAGGAACGTCTGGTCACGGAGTACAGAATTGGGCAGACACCATGGGACAACCTGGCATCCCGCCTCACAGACTTCAGCCCTGTCTGTGACCGTGATGTGTTTCTAGCAGTTCCCAGGAACCAAAAGAAGTGGGCTGTCCCCCACAGCCCCCAGCCATGACCCCGAAGAGTCCCAGGGCCCTCCTGTGGCCAAGGAGGATGACTTCTAACTCCTGAGGACAGCCGTCCTCCATTTTGCTCTGTCCCCATTGTGGAGTCATGAGACTGACCATCAAGGACACACTGAACACTACTGTGGCTTGGTTGGGACAGGGTCAGGGCAGACCAGGCAGATCCCCCAGGCTCAGCCCTGTCCCGGATTAAGATCCCCCCAGAGCCATCCCTGGATATCATGTCATACACACAGGTGGGTCCAGAGTTTCTGGGCTGCTTGGAGCCCCCCAGCCAGACCCTGCCTTGTGTGTGCCCTGGGACAGGGAGCCGTCTCAGAGCCGCCACCACAGAGAGGCCAGCTGGCAGTTTCTGCCCCGCAGTCTCAGCCTGAGAGGAGCGCAGGGTAATGAAGGGCCCCAGTGGGGGGACCGGGAGGAAATGTGGACGTGCCCTGGAGATGGGGTGGAGCCTGAGTTGCTGTTCGTCTCCCTCCCTCAGAGAGGCCGGTCTCACCCAGTGAGTCTCCGTGAGCTCTTGCGGGCCTCAGAATGGATCCTCAAGGTAAACCACCTTCCCCTTCCCGCTAGCAGAAGGCGCTGCACTCCACTTGTATAATTCAACGTATTTTAAAAGATCCACTCGCTGTAATTTAGTAGCCACTCCGCAGGCTATGAATATCATCTAATGTTATATTCGACATCGCCAGAGATACGCTTCACATACAAGTGGATGCATTTCCTAAGACTCCAGGGAGAGAGAGGGGGAAATGAGCATCTTGGAAGAAATTCCATTCGTAAATAATGCATAATGATTCAGTGATGTGCTCCAACAGCTTTGTGAGCCCCTCAGCCAGTCCTACGGCTTATGAATGGAGTATCTGAGCTCCCCTGAGAGCAGGTGGGCAGGACGGGGGGGCGGGGGGGGGAGTGGGCTACAGTGGTGCTGTCTTCCCCTCTGGAAAGCAGCTGAGCTGAGAGGACAGGGAGGCAGAGGCTGCCATCTGGGGGAGGGTCTACCAGATGGCCGTCCTGGAGCGGGGGTCTCAACCGTGGTCTGTGTTCACTCAGTGTGATGGATGCATCCAGGCCCTGCTCACATGCAGGCCTGGCCTGTCACTTAGACAGCAGCTACTTGGCACGGGGTCTAGGAACAGAGACTGCATCCTGGTGGTGATACATATGGGCACAGGCCCCTCCTCTTGTCCGCTCGTTTCACCCCCTCCTGGTGAGGGCACAGGGATAAGGCAGAAGGGTGGGTGCAGATGCAGGTGGGTGGGGGGCACAGAGATGGGGCAACAACGTGGGTGTAGACGTGGTTTTCTCTGACGAGACATGGCTCGTGGGTAGGACACAGGGTGATGATACTGGTGGTTTCCAAGAAGGGTCTTGGCCAGCAGACATCGGGGATGCTGCTGTAGCTCCTTCTCCCTTCCCCATGGGAGCCCCTCTGTGGGCCTCGTAATCCCTATAATAGTAAAAACAATACCAGTAGGACTACGTGCAGCACTTTACAGCTTACAAATCCTGGGCCCTGGGGTGGTGGCACCGGCCGCTACAGGCCAGTCCTCCTGGGCTGCTGTCCATGCCGGGGTGGAGTCCTCTCCCCTCCAGCCCCCGCCCCCCCCACCCCCCATGCAGAAAGCCCCACTGATTACTGCAAGGGACCACATGTGCTCTGAGCGTCAGGTGAGTGTGGTTTTTGTCAGGGACACTTCTTTAATTAACCCGGATTGACTTCTAATATACAAAAAGAAGGAGGGTGTGGTGCAGGTAGAAGAGACGAGAATTTGGGGTGGGCTTCGGCACCTAGTCACTCCTGTGCCCACTGGGGTCCATCCACGGCATTGCAGGCATACAGGGATGCTGGCTGGCTGCCCATGAGCCGGAAAGAGGGAAAGCCTGTGCATAGGCAGGAGCTCAGCAATCTTTGAACCGCTCAGAACTTGGAAGATAAAGAGGAGTTTGCTTTTCAAATGCTCTCGACTGACTCTGGACTGACCCTCCCCGGGGGCTTTTATTCACCAGTGAGGCCCAAGGAAATACTGCGGGGGTCAAAGGTGACTTAGAGTAGCAGTGGGAAAGCTCGTCTTCTTCAATAAGGACTGAAGATGAAGGGGTAAGAGAAGTGCTCATGGAAACGGGGGCAGCCTTCTGTGGATGCTGAGTGTGCCGCGCTCACTGCCCCATTTCCCCGGGACATCCCTAACCCCTGCAGCTCGGCTTTTTCTGATTTTGATGCATTTTTGTTGTTTTTCCAAGTCAGGCTCAGGGTTTAAATTTGTATTTCTTTTTTTATTTTTACATAGCATCGTAACATGAGCCTTTTCCTATGTCATTAGAGATTTTTATTTTAATGTTTGTGTCTGGCTTCTAACCTGTGGTCATCTTGTAATTGATGCAGCTCTACTCTGACAATAGGACATGACTTAGTTTTTTGGAAATTTTCGTGTCATAAATAACGTGTGATAAGTATCTTTGCAGATAGCTTTTTATGACTTTGATTCTTTCATTGGTGTATGTTGTCATAAGGAGAAGCATAGAGTTGAAGAATAGGAAAATGTGATTTTAAGTTTCTTTCCAGCAGAAGGAATCTCTGTACTTTCCCACCAGCAGAATAGAAGGATGTCCTTGTTATCCCATTGCAGAGATAGGGAATACACTTGTTTCTAAAATACTTCTTCTTATTGGAGAAAGAATTTTATCATTTGTAAAAAGTTTTTTTTTAAAGACTGTGATTTTCAACAATGTTTTTTCCATAAAATTCTGGAAGATGGCAAGGTTAGCAATGTAAGCCACAGCCTCCTCTTCCCAGAGAATGAGCTCCTTTAATGTTTGGGCGAGCTGCCCCCCAGAGCCCTCCCACCCTCCCTCCCGGAGCCCAGGAGGTGGTTTTTCCACTGCTGAACAAAAGCAGAGGGGCTGATGCTTGGTGCCAGGCAAAAAAGGGTACACACTTTCTCCTCTCTGTCATGGTCACCTGGCTCACCCCTCCCTGCCACCTGCCCGGCCTTGAATTCCAAGCATGGGGAGCAGAGCAGGAACAGGTGGCCAGACACCAAAGCCTTAAGAAGCACATGAGAAGGTGGGAAGTCCTTGCCCGCCACCTCCACCATGCCCGCCCTCCGCCTTGCCCGCCCTCCACCTTGCCCACCACCTCCACCTTGCCCACCACCTCCACCTTGCCCACCACCTCCACCTTGCCCGCCCTCCACCTTGCCCACCCTCCACCTTGCCCGTGGGAGTGGCCACAGCCATACCTGTCATCAGCCTGGGGTTGTTTGCAGCCTTTCCTCTGAGTCCTGTGCCTGCCACCCTGGAAACAGCCCCATGCCCCGCTCATCAGCGACAAGGGACCAGGGTCTCCAGGCCCTGTGTCAATGCTGCTGCGTTTGAACTTTGAACTGGCAAGTACACCTAGATGGGCTCCTTTTTTCTCTTGATCTGTCATGTCTCTTCATGATTTAACTTCAGGAGGAGAAGAGAATCTTCTTCTTGTCACCAGCTATAATGCCTTGAAACAGCCCCCTAAACTGTCCCAGCTTCATTTGTCCAGAGAAGGGACAGAGCAGGGCGTGAACCCAGTCCCTCCCTGCCCTGTGTCTCTCTCCACGAGTGGTGCTGCCGGCCGTCTACCCACGAAACACTAGGAGCTTGGGGCAACCCAGCTGAGAGCCACACTGTTATTCCATGCATTTGGACACATTCTGGTCAAACTTACTCCTTCAAACTCGAAAGCTGACCGTCTGCATGTGAAGCAGGTCTGGCACTGCGCCTGCTTCCTGCCAGCCACTGCAGGCTTTGGGACGTCCTCCATGTCTTTGCATAGACAGGGCTCCCACTGATGGGAAGACTGGCTCATTCCTTCTGGAAACGGATGGTGCGTGAGATTTCACTGTTGTTCCCAACCCAGTTGCTGGAGGAAAGCTGTAAGCTGGCAGCGTGCCCAGCATGGCGACTGTCTAGAGAACACACTGAGCGCGACTTAGCATGCCCAGACCTGCCCGTCTCCATGGCCTTGGACCCCAGTCTCCTCAAGAACACGGACCTTGCCTTGGGCACCTGCACCCTGAGTGCTGAGTGTGGGGTGGGCTCTGCAGGCCATCGCCAGAGGACCCCAGGGCTCAGTCTCTGTCCCTGATGCCCTGACGGTTATCTTCAGGGTTAATTCCTTAATGCCGGCTCTTTTTTAATCCTTAAAACTGTATCACAATACAGACTAGATATAGTTAATTTAGATTAATTTAGATTTTTAAACTATGAAAGTGTAGCTTTTTCCCCTGAAACAAGAAGCCATGTAGAGTACTCTGAGAGCATTTTCATAGATTACTTTTTTCCATCACTAGAGTTCCAGGTTTAAACATCATACAAAATGTCTTTAGGTTTGAAAAGGACCAGAATTCAGGCAGGCAACAGGCCTAGAGGCCCCCCCACCCCCATCCTGCCATCCTGCACCTCAGGGCCTTTGCAGGCTCAGCAGAGGAGGCTTTTCATGGCTCCGTGCTGCCAACGAGAACCCAGCCTGAGTGCGTGGGTGGAGCAGGCCAGGTGGTGGTGCCGAGAACTTTCTGGGGCAGATGCCATTGGAGGCACAGCCCTGCCCTGGACACCGGAGACACACAAGCTAAGAAATGCGGCGGACGGACAGACAGCACGACACAGTGACTGTCCTCCCGGAAGCAGGGCGACCCCGCAGGAGTGAGCACGTGGAGGGGCTGGATCTGCAGCCCGACATGGAGACCCCGCCAGTTGCTCATTTTGGAAATCCCAGTGCTTGTAGGGAGCTGCCTGGAGGCCGGCCCCGCGGGAGGCTGGGAAGACGCTCTGCTGTGCAAAGCACAGAGTGCTTGCGGGCACATACCGCCACCGTCTAGCAGATGTCTCCAACCTGGAGGCCGCTGTGACGTGAGGCCCCGACAAAGAGGGCAGCAGCGCAGGGGCGTGTCAGCGGGGCCGTGGGCGGGGGATGGTGGGACAACCCTGCAGACGAGAGTGCCCTTGGGGACCCCTGGCTTTACACACGACCGCAGCTGTGCGCTGATGCCGAGCGGGAGACAAGGCTTCTCGTGGCCATACCATTTTAAAGCTCTTCCGTGAAACGATGCACGTTGACCTTAATCTAAGAAGTGGGTTGGACACGGAATTCCAGATTTGACATTTCGGAAAATGTAAGTTAGGAGACTTTATTTTTTTGTCCCAGCTTTGGCTCCAACTACCAGGGGGATCTGGAACAATTCACTCCATTTCCCTGTAGATGCGAGACAGGGATGGACACCAGACTTCCGGCTCAGTCCACGTCCTGTGTCACCCCTGCCTGCGGACACCGCACTTCCTACAGGCATCTGTCACACCGAGCCTCTAAGGAGTGGATTCCTCGCTGCGGGCGAACACAGCACTTGCTTCCGTGCTCCCTCCCGTGACTGCAGCTCCTGCCCGTGTGCACGATCTCCTTCCCACACGGACTGCCCTCAGCCCCCAAAGTGGACAGACCCTCTCTTTCACTGCCTCACTGTGCGGTCCCTCGCGGCGCTGGCTCGTGGTGGCCGCCCAGTAAACCCCCGCCCGAAGGCCAGGCGACCTGTGAGATGAAGGGCTCTGAATGGGAAAATGATTAAAAAATAGAGCCATCTGTGAACAGATGGGGTTCGGGTTAGTTCTGCCTCAGTTTCCCATCCACGGTAAGATACTGCGCCTTTTCCTTCTGGTTGCCATCCCGATATCTGTGGCCTCCGCACTGTGTGTCAGGAGCCGCTGTGCATGGAGGATCACGTCCTGGGGAGGAAGCGTTTCTCCCCAGCAGACCAGCAGCCTCTCTGCACAAACGCACAGATGACACCATGTCCCAAGCACCCTGAAGGGGTTATGTCGGGGACGGTGGGACAGAGAAGGAATGAGGCCACATCCCATTGGGCTGGTCAGTCCTCACAAGGGGTAGCCTCCCACTGGCCAGCGAGGGGGCCTGCGGGGCACTCGGGTGGAGGGACACGGGTTAGGCCTGGAATATGGGGGAGCTGTCATCCATTCGGCCAGTCGGCCAGTTGGCAAAGCCAGCCATTAAGCCCCTGCAATGAGACTTCTAAGTGCTGAGGTGGCCACGGTGACAGATGGGTCCCTGGCTGCCAGGACCACTGGGTTCTTCCCGTGCCTGAGTGCAGACTAGGACCGCAGGAGTCACCGAGGCCACGGACAGGGCCGTGCGGGTGGGAGTCTGCCTGCAAGGGGACTGATGGGGCCAGTGGGCGGGAGCCCAGGAAGACAGAAAAGCAAGCCCCCTGTCAGGACTGCGGCAGCCCCCATGTCAGGGCCTGGGTGCGTGAGGACAGCCAGGGAGGATGAGGCTGTGGAAGGTCCTCCCGTGTGCAGACAGGGGCAGGTGGAAATCTGAGCGTCAGGATGGGGAGCAGGGCACAAGCAGACCTCGTGTCCCATGGCCGGCAAGCAAGGGGGCGGGGAGGGAGGGGCAGGCCCCGAGGCCCTGTGGCTGGCCAATCACAGCATGAGACGGTGGGAGGGCCTGTGTGGCGCAGAAGGGCAGCAGAAGCCTGAGGCAGGGGCCGGAGGGGAGAGAGGAAGAGAGGCTGCAGGTGTCTGCAAGGAGAGTGGGGTGCGAGCCGGAGAGCAGGGTCCAGGGCAGCCTCGGGGCAGCGGCTCTTAGATGGGCAGCCCAGGACCAACTTGGGGGAGACACAAGAGTTGGCCCCGTGTCCGCACCTCTCTTGGCGTACCCACTTTCATCTCAAACCGCCTCCGATGCACCTGCAGCCCGGTGTCCCCTCCACCTCCGTGTGCGAGAAGGTTCTCTCGAGCTCCTGTAACTGGAGACCCAGGAGCTCAGCGAGAAGTTTCCCTCGAGCTCCTGTAACCGGAGAGGCGGGAGCGCAGGCAGTCGCAGGCCTCGCTCAGGCCCCGGGGACAGGAATCCATGAGCTGGCCGCCAGCTCCGTCCTCTTCACCCGCGCCTGGTCCTTCTCCTGGTGCCTTTGTTTGCAGTTTGACATAAACCTGGTGGCATTCCCGTTCTTCCACTCCGGGGTGGTGCACAGAACCCAGACGCAGCCCAAGAAGTCGAGACATTGATGAGGGTCCCTCCTGAGTAAGCGAAAGCCGAGGTGCCATGGCAGCCACAGGGCTCTCCAGCCTCCGACGCCACAGAGAGCATGCCCTGGGGACACGCAGCCACTCACAGGCAGACCTGTGGTTTCAGGCTTAGCAAATCTGATCTGTGGTCAGATACATGAGGTCAACTGCCTTCTTTTGTGGTGGATCTTTCCAATTTCTAACACTGAATAGTTTCTGTGGCACTCGGGCATTTTCCAGAAGCCAAGTAAGGGCGCGTATCCAGGTGAACCGGCTCCTGCCCCGCCCGAGGCCCCTCTGCTCTCCCACATGCAGCAGGTCCGCTGGCCTCACGGCCAGCTGAACCTGACCCTGGGTCACCCTGCCAGCTAACACCCCGCAAACCCCACGGAGCTTCCAGCAAGAGAATTCCCGCCAGTCGCACAGCACAGAGCACACTGGCCTGTCTGTTGGTGGCTTACATTTTCTTGTCATGTTGCCACGGGAGGACTAGAAATAGCAAAGCCCACATTGTTCTCAGCCCTACAATGAGAAACCATTTCTGTACAAGAGCCCTTCTAGGAGAATCAGAATTACTCCTGGTGGCCAGTCTCCACCTGAAGGCTGACCTCGCTGGAGTTGGGATGCCGAGGGTCGTGGACGCTGAGTGCTTGTGTGGGGGGCACACTTCTTCAGTGAGCCCTGGGCCTTTCCTCCACGGGGACTGTCCCGCTCCTGAGATGGAGCAGTGGGCATCCAGCCCCCCCTTGTCTCTCCAGATCCAGCCTTCAGATGGCAAAGCTCTTGACCCCAGGAGGCCGGGAAGTGGGCAGGAGCAGGGTCATCTGAGGTCAGGCTTCTCCCAAGGGGCTGCGGCTGGTCCTGGGCCACAGCATGCTGCAGGTGGCCCCAGGAAGCCCACGGGCATGTTATTTGGAAGCAGTGCCTCTGAATGGCCTGTAGGATCTGGCCTTTTCATTTTGAGTTTTGGTTATTAGTTTGTTTGTTTTCCTGGCAATGAGATGATATGACACTATGGAATTTTCTTGCCATCTCTCCAACACTGAGGAATGAACATTCCCCACGCAGACCCACGGTGTACACACTGGCCCTTCCCCGTTTCTGTTTAGTGCCTGGTAGTCTAAATTTTTGAGACTGTTATTTCAATAAAGCACGTGAGGAGCCCATTGCAGTAGGAGCTGTTCCAGGAAGTACCATAGGATCCCAGAAGGAAGGGGCCTGAGCCATCGGGCAGGTCTGCTGAGCCTTCCATCCCCGTCTCCTTAGGAACAAGGACGCCCCCGTACAGCTGCCTCAGTGCATCCAGGGGCCCCTGAGACACCTGGTCTGTGGTCCCTCATTCCAGACAAGGCCTTTGAAGGTGCCGAGGGCTGGAGTAGTGCTGTCATTCTGCAGAGGAGAAACCCGCGGCCCCTAGTTGTAGAGCAACCCCCACAAGGACCTACAATATGTGAAGAAGCTTCCAGACCAGCCCTCTGGTCCCATAGCAGTGTTCATTTTCCCAGCAAACCTCTGAGAACCTTGGCATTTATACAACTAAGTTTTATCTTTCTACTCACGGGGCGGAGAGGTAGGTAGTTCGGGGAAAAAACTGGTAGAAAAACATTCTTGTCTACTTAGTATTATTAAATGTGAGAGAGACTTGAGAGCCACGTGGCAGCTTCGTGTGTGTGAGCCAGTACCACGTCGGAGTCCCGTGACAGCGCCCAGCTGGGGCCCGTGTGCGCCGGCTCCCTCCTCTCCGGGCCCCCTGCAGGTTTTCCGCACGATGTGAAGGAAGAGCCACTGTGTTTCGTAAAAGAAAAAGGAAGTTCTACAACTCAGCTGTTACGCTAACGCAGTGATCACAGCAGGTCGGGCTGGCTGCGTCTGAAGGCACCTCCGGAAGCATGTCCCCCTTCCCCGGGCAAAGCGCTGGGGTCCCCGAGGAAGACTGAGTACCTTGTTAGCACTGGATGGGGGGCCTGTGGGGAGGGTTAGAGCCATTCCACCAAAACATCTCGTCTCCGACTGCCAATGAGCCAAGCGCCCATTAACACAAACTAAAGTAGATAAACCACACGGAAGACCCCCCGCGTGGCAGGTGTGGCCTGGAACAGCCCTTCCCCTTGTCGCCTAAAGACCTGAGCCACTTCCAAGCAATGCAGAGAGAGGTGAGGACCTATCGCGAGGAGGTTAGTCAGAGAGCTGGCGCACACACGCGCACACACACTGGGACCTCACAGCCAACCAAGACTCCCAGGGGTGTCACGCCTAACTAAAGCAGTGTCATTGCACCCCCAACCCCCAAGCACACCTGCCATGTCCCTTCTGACTCGGAATCCTAAAAGGCCACAGCCACCATTGCAGCCACACCAGGGGCCCTCCCACCCCCCAAGGACACCTGCCTATTCACAAAGACAAATGAGCTCTAGAGAGATGGGAAGAGATGTCACATTCAGAGATCTGGGAGAGATCCTGATGGAGGGAGCACAGCAGATGTTCCAAACTTGTCCTCAAAGCACCTTTCCCGTGAGCTGTCACTCCAGCTCATTTGAAACAAACAGGGCCGTGTCTGCACATGGCTGAGTCGTGAGCGGGGCCGCGAGCACGATGAAGACGTCTGTTATGTGCTTCCTCAGTACCAGTGTTTCTAATGGATATTGAAAAGTAAATAACAAATAAACATAGCCGATCCAGCTGAGATATTTCCACACACGGGGTGGGAAGCCCCAAAGGCAGATGGATTTGTTTATAAGGATACGCTTCGACAAAAAACATGTGACACAACGGCTTATAAGTAACCACTGCCACAGAAATTAAAGTCAGGGCTACGTTGTGAGGAAGACATTTTTAATCCTCTTTATAATGACCAGATTTTAAGGCTCATTATTTGTAGCCTGATGCCCATTAAACTGTGGAGCAGCTTGGAAAATCTATGTGGAGTAAGAGCTTATATATTTTGCTTGCAATAGCTTATTAGAAAATGCGTATTTAGGAAGCTTTACAATTTCTATCAAAGGCATATTTTGCCTGGAGTGTGTGTGTATGTGTGTGTGCACAAAATGTTGTTTATCTATCATATATATGAGCTACGGATGTTCAAATGCATCACTTCCATCCCCAAATTAAGCCTGTAAACATCTCAATCCATCTATACCAGAATTTTAAATACTCCACAATGGAATAATTTCCTACCAACCGTGTAAAGACAGAGCACCACGTCCTAGAGCACCTGACGGGGAATAATCTGCATGTGTTTGAAGAAGAGTAGGAACTCTAGCTTTTTGTTTTGTGTATTTTCTTGTATATTTGCCCCCAGCACAAACACCTAAGTCGCTTGCTTCTCGGTTATTCCTGCTCGTCTGAATCACTGCGGTTCAGGGGCACGTGCTGGCGTAGGCTGGGCAGCTGGGACAGCATTGCCCCAGTGTGAGGTGTTGTCAGGATGCTAGGTGTTCCTGCAGCTTGAAGAGTTACCACGCCATCAGTACCTGTCGTACGGGGTGGGACCAAGTGGAGCGATCCCTCGCTATCAATGCTGTCACAGTTGCTGCCTCAAAAGCATTCAGTTTCTTCGTCTGGACTAAATGCAGACCAAGTGGTCTCTATTGCTCGTGTTAAATGTGACCCGATGCCCTTCAGAGCAAGAGTGTTGGTGTCAACTTGTAAATGTTCAGAAAGATGAAGTTGTCAACAACGTAGCCCACAGCGGTGTTTGCTAGGGCGGTTCTCTCCCGGGGCTCGCTCCTCTAGCTAATACGGACAGGAGGAGTGAGCCGCTGTGCATGCAGGACCGCAGGGTATGGACAAGTGCTTTTCTGGCTGGTGTTCATTTTGACGTTTACTGTGCCTGACAGAGAGGTGCTTGCTCAGCAGATAGGAGGTCAGGTCCGATGCTAACCGATGTGGTTAAGCCTGTGTGCATCGCTTAATCTCTCTGGCCTCAGTTTCTTCATTTTCTAGCGAAAAGATGGAGTCAGTGATTTCCAAGGCTCCTACCTCCTCCGGACTTCAGTGCTTCAAGAGGGTTTCATAGTCTCACGGGCACAGGCTTACAAGGGACTGGCTGCTTCAGGAAACCTTGTCAACCACTTACGATTGTTAGCTAAAATAGAAAGAGTCTCTGTGTTTTTATATAGCAATTTAATTTTCTAATCTTACTGCCAAGAGGTAGTTTGATTCTTAGGATAATTTTATCCTAACGTTCTCAACATTCTAGTCTTGTAAATGGTGAAGAGAGTAAATGTTGTTTTGTGCGGGAAGAGGAGACAGCACACATTTCACTGAAAGCCACGTGCTGGTAGAATCAAGTCTAAAGGCTGGTGGGTCTATGCCAAAAGTGTCAATAGTATCGATCGGTAGAACAGATGTATCGAAGACCCACTCCATCACTGGCACAGTGGGGTTTAGGATAATGAGCTCTAAGGCACAGCCCCTAAGCCAAGGAGAAAACGGTTGAATTGAGATGATAAAAGAAACACTGTGTCCCCCTCACACGCCCTTCCTCCGTGATCGCCGGGAGGATGTGCCGCACCCACACGGGAGGCCGCGGAGGATGCGGAGCTCGGGTCCAGAGAGTGGCGGATCCAGCGGGGCGCCGAGGGGGCAGCACTCCCGTGAGGGGGCAACACGGTTCCCAGATGGACGGATGTCTAGGGGACAGACCAAAAGTCAAGGTCGCAGTAAGGTGGTTTACGAAGTTGGTGCCAAGTACCCAGTGGTACAGAGTTCTTAAAGGTAGTGGATCCTGAATTCTGGGCTGGTCAGGAGTGACTTTATGGAGAAGGTGGAACTTGAGATCGATTGTCAAGGGTCAGCAAGGGAGAACAGTCGTGGGTGGGCTGGGGGTTGTAGGAGGAGAGGTGGGGGGAACGGGTAGCCACAAGGGCTCCGGGGCATGCCGTTGGGTCTAAAACCCTATAGGAAGGACAGAGCCACACTTTTCAAGTTCTTTAAAATGAAGTAGACAATGTCCAAGTTCCAGAAAGAGTTGAACACACTTACTAGCTCGTGCTGCCTTGAATACGCCCCAAAATGATGGCCAAGAGTCTGGTTCTCAAAGGCGAAGAGACCCTGGGAAAAATAATGGGGAATAGGGGGCAGCAGCAGAATTCTGGAAGCAGCAAGGCCGAGAGTCGATGACTGTCTGATCCAACAGACGCCCTGCCCCCCCAACAATAGCGGCATCATGGCACCCCAGAGAAACCTGAACTCTGGAACCCTCTAAAGCTCGAGAATTGGTGGCACAAGGCACTTCTGACGCTGGAGCTGACAGCCGGGAAACTGGCTTTACGTGTGCGTAGGGGCAGACCCCCCAACCTACCACTCCAGACCCTGAGGGATGAAGCAAACCTCTCTCACCCTAGAGATGCAGTACACTGAATGAAGCGTTCTCTGGAGAGGATGAAGCACAGGGTTTGTCCCTGGGCCCCTGGAGGTTGAGGGCAGACAGAAGGGCTGGGTGGGTGTAGGAATAGAGGGTACATTTCTCAATCTCATAAAAGCCATCTATGAAAAGCCTACTGCAAGCATTATTCTCAATGGGGAAAAGCTGGAAGCCTTTCCCTTAAGATCAGGAACACGACAAGGATGCCCACTCTCGCCACTATTATTCAACATAGTACTAGAAGTCCTTGCAACAGCAATCAGAAGACAAAAAGGGATCAAAGGTATCCAAATCGGCAAAGAAGAAGTCAAACTGTCTCTCTTTGCAGATGACATGATACTCTATATGGAAAACCCAAAGGAATCCACTCCCAAACTATTAGAAGTTATAGAACAATTCAGTAAGGTGGCAGGATACAAAATCAATGCCCAGAAATCAGTTGCATTTCTATACACGAATAACGAGACTGAAGAAAGAGAAATTAGGGAATCCATCCCATTTACAATAACACCAAAAACCATGCGTTACCTTGGAATTAACTTAACCAGAGACGTAAAGGACCTATATGCTAGAAACTATAGATCACTTTTGAAAGATATTGAGGAAGACATAAAAAGATGGAAAAATATTCCATGCTCATGGATTGGAAGAATTAACATAGTTAAAATGTCCATACTACCCAGAGCAATCTACACTTTCAATGCTATCCCGATCAAAATACCGAGGACATTTTTCAAAGAACTGGAACAAATAGTCCTTAAATTTGTATGGAACCAGAAAAGGCCCCGAATCTCCAAGGAACTGTTGAAAAGGAAAAACAAAGCTGGGGGCATCACAATGCCGGATTTCGAGCTGTACTACAAAGCTGTGATCACAAAGACAGCATGGTACTGGCACAAAAACAGACACATCGACCAATGGAACAGAATAGAGAACCCAGAAATGGACCCTCGGCTCTTTGGGCAACTAATCTTTGATAAAGCAGGAAAAAACATCCGGTGGAAAAAAGACAGTCTCTTCAATAAATGGTGCTGGGAAAATTGGACAGCTACATGCAAAAGAATGAAACTTGACCACTCTCTCACACCATACACAAAAATAAACTCCAAATGGATGAAAGACCTCAATGTGAGACAGGAATCCATCAAAATTCTAGAGGAGAACATAGGCAACAACTTCTATGACATCGGCCAGAGCAACCTTTTTCACGACACATCTCCAAAGGCAAGAGAAATAAAAGATAAAATGAACTTATGGGACTTTATCAGGATAAAGAGCTTCTGCACAGCCAAGGAAACAGTCAAAAAAACTAAGAGACAGCCCACGGAATGGGAGAATATATTTGCAAAGGACACCACAGATAAAGGACTGGTATCCAAGATCTACAAAGAACTTCTCAAACTCAATACACGAGAAACAAATAAACAAATCATAAAATGGGCAGAAGATATGAACAGACACTTTTCCAATGAAGACATACAAATGGCTAACAGACACATGAAAAAATGTTCAAAATCATTAGCCATCAGGGAAATTCAAATCAAAACCACACTGAGATACCACCTTACGCCAGTTAGAATGGCAAAGATAGACAAGGCAAGAAACAACAATTGTTGGAGAGGATGTGGAGAAAGGGGATCCCTCCTACATTGTTGGTGGGAATGCAAGTTGGTACAGCCACTCTGGAAAACAGTGTGGAGGTCCCTTAAAAAGTTAAAAATTGAACTACCCTATGACCCAGCCATTGCACTACTGGGTGTTTACCCCAAAGATACAGACGTAGTAAAGAGAAGGGCCATATGCACCCCAATGTTCATAGCTGCATTGTCCACAATAGCCAAATCATGGAAGGAGCCGAGATGCCCTTCAACAGATGACTGGATTAAGAAGCTGTGGTCCATATATACAATGGAATATTACTCAGCTATCAGAAAGAACGAATTCTCAACATTTGCTGCAACATGGACGGCACTGGAGGAGATAATGCTAAGTGAAATAAGTCAAGCAGAGAAAGACAATTATCATATGATTTCTCTCATCTATGGAACATAAGAACTAGGAGGATCGGTAGGGGAAGAAAGGGATAAAGAAAAGGGGGGTAATCAGAGGGGGGAATGAAACATGAGAGACTATGGACTGTGAGAGGCAAACTGAGGACTTCAGAGGGGAGGGGGTGGGGGAATGGGATAGACTAAAAAAAAAATAAAAAAAAAAAAAAAAAAAGAAGGGCTGGGTGGGCATCTGTGCCCTGAATGCTCAGACCCCAAGCATCTCCACACTAGATTCCAGTCGTGGTGTGTGCTGGGGAGAAGCCGGGGAGAAACCAGCACTTTTCTGCTGGGCAACTGACGGAGCAGCCTGGTCAACCCTCACCTGATGCCTACAGTAACCACGGTCCTGCACTGCTCTCGGGGGGCATCCGCAGATGAGACATGGGGAAAAGCGTCTAAACAAAACAACAGGAAAAGCAACCCGGAGAAAGCAGAGAGTATGTAAAAATAAGAAAATCCTCCCCCCAAAATGTAATATTCTCAAAAAAATAGGAAGATAGTTACTTAAAAAACAATTAGGACCGCAAAGAAATTTAGAAAAATGAAAAATAGCAAGAAATAAAAACTCAAGAGAAGGCTTGAAGGTAAAGTCAAAGCAATCTCACAGAGGACAAAACTCTGGGGCAAAACAGAGAAATTAAGACCATCTAAGAGGCAGTTCTGGAAACACAGCATCCAGATACTAGAAATCTGGGACCAGAGAAAACGGAGAGGACAAAATAGCGCCAGAAGCAAATACAGAATTTCCCTGAGACGGCTGCAAATCAGCCCAACACAGCCGGCCGAGCACAGCACAAGAAGTGAACGTGTGCCCCAGCCAGTGGGACTGGCAAGGACCCTCAGAAACCGCCCCCCCCCCCCGTGTCACACAAAGCATCGACACTCATGATAGTACTGCACTTTGTGACCGTCACCAGGAACTGGGCACGTGCCCAGCAAGTGCAGGGCCAGTTAGAATTTTGTCCCCAGCAGATGGCCATGAGGGGCAGGGCAGCGCAGGGACACCCTCACACACACAAAGTCTCCACCATGTCCCCCTCACACGCCCTTCCTCCGCGATTGCCGGGAGGATGTGCCGCACCCACACGGGAGGCCATGGAGGATGCGCAGCTCGGGTCCAGAGAGTGGCGGATCCAGCGGGGCGCCAAGGGGGCAGCATTCCTGTGAGGGGGCGACACGGTTCCCAGATGGACGGATGTCTAGGGGACAGACACTGAGAGCAGGGAGGCCCGGGGGGATCCTCATGGGCTGGAGTTTACGCAGAGCTCAACGTCCCCACGGGGACTTTGGGACTCGAGGACGAGACACACAGACTGAAATGCATCGAGGCACACGTATCGCGAGTCTGTGTGTGTGTAGCCCAAACGCTGCTCACAGCCCTCTCCGCGTGTGTGATGGCGTCAGCCCTCTTTCGTCTGTGTAGACGTGGCCCGTCCTTTCCTCGGGGGCAGCCACATTGCTGTCTGTCTGTGTGTCTGTCTCCAGCCCCACCCCAGCCGTGGTGCTCCGTCCTTCTCATCAGGCAACTGCCCGCTCCTGTCCCGGGGGTGAGGGACAGAGTCTGCACTGCTCAGTGAAGAGCCACCCAGCCTCATTCAGTCAGAGGACTTCAGTTTTTGCTTGCATAGGCTAGACGTCGGAGAACGGCTGTGTTAGTGTTTTCCCGGACCCTTGCAGGAGCCCTGCACGTAGGGCACTTCGTACTTGTCTTTAGACTCAAAAAGGCAAGACGAGGGGACAAGGGAGTGTCCGGTACTCTGTTCTGTGTCACCCAGCCGTGTGGCCTTCAGCAAGGCCCTCGAGATCTCCGACCCTTTTAAAAGAGCGACTCATAACCGTCTCTCTTCCACGGGGTCATCACGAGGGCTTGTGGATCAATACCTGTGGAGACGTTAGAGAAAGTCAGGAAACGGCTCTGTGAGCGGAGGTGTTCTCGCCGAGCCGGGATCAGAGCTCAGGGCTCCTGAATCATGTCCAAGTATTACTTACGTGAATCCAGAATAATTATTCTAACCGCGGCACAGCGGAGGCTCTTTGAGCAGTACAAGGAAGGTGGCGTCCGTGAGAGAAGCAAGGACCCGGAGCGCCTGCGAGTCCGTGGCCGGGTTCTGGCCCATCCGCCTCCCTGCCAGGAAGCACCCACTGCCGGACGGGTCCCGCCTCCCTCCCCGGCGGCTGCAAGGAAGAGTCGGGAGCACGAGCACGCCACCGCATCTGCCTCTCAGTCACTGAGACCTTACCCTCTGTTTATATTAAAATTAGATAAATGAAAGCGTCAAGTAAGAGACCATCAAAAATAATACAGCAACCAGCCTAGGAAGCTTGTAAGACGGGATATTCTAGTCGGAAGTGTTCACTGAGGGCAAGTAGCCAATTTTCTAGAATGACCTGGTAGGAAAGACTCGAGATTGCTTAAATCGAGTTAACACCAAAAGGGTTATAAAAGCTGCCACAACTGAGAGGAATTTTCGGCCTCCAGACAGCACAGGAACGCGCAGGGAACGTGGGAGCTGAGAGAAACTTGCAGCCGATTCGAGGCAACTCTTCCCTTTGCGACTTCCAGTAACTTCAGCGAGGCTGAAGCCCAGGCGCTGCCATCACCGTGAGTGACCGTGTTACCAGGGCTCTGCGGTGTCCGCTGTGTGGAGAAAGTAGAAAACGCGTCTGTTGTAATCTTCAAATGTGGCATATTCTATAAAGGCTTGGAATGGAGGAGTGGATACGGGAGATAAGGAGCCCGTCGATACCCCACAGACGAGGATTTGGCACCCGGGCGCCCTCCCACCTCCGAGGTGTGCGGGGAGCTCTGCTCGGAGACTCCCAGGGATCGCCGGAGGCCTGCGTGCTGGGATCAGCCCGGACCTTCAGGGTGGATTAGCCTGACTTCACTCCAGTTTCACAGAACACACTCCCTTCAGCGACTGGAGGAGAAGACTGATCTTTCTTGAAGTCAGAGTTCTGGAATCTCGAGGGACCTCCCAAAGCTCTGCCCTTCTTTTTTTTTTTTTTTTTTTAGGAGAAATTTTTTCAGCTTCATTGAGATATTGACATATAACATATGTAAGTTTAAGGTGTTCGATTTTGATGATTTCATATATGTATATAGTACAGTTAGCTAACAGTTCTTTTTTATAATAATTTTTATTATATTATGTTAGTCAGCATACAGTGGTGCATCCCTAGTCTTTGATGTAAAGTTCCATGATTCATTCATTACCCATCGCCGGGCTAGCCCATCCCCCACCCCCCTCCTCTCTGAAGCCCTCAGTCTGTTTCCCAGAGTCCATAGTCTCTCATGGTTCATTCCCCCTTCTGCTTACCCCCCCTTTCTTCTTCCCTTCCTTCTACCGATCTTCCTNTCCCAGAGTCCATAGTCTCTCATGGTTCATTCCCCCTTCTGATTACCCCCCCTTTCTTCTTCCCTTCCTTCTACCGATCTTCCCACTTCTTATGTTCCATAAATGAGTGAAACCGTATGATAAAATCTCTGCCCTTCTTATCCCACTCTCCTGTTCTTCCTGCAGTATTCACTGTCCTCTCCATCGGGTGCCCATTCCGCAAATCTCTCTGAGCACCCACTGTATCCAGACCCACCCACTGAATTGGTGCTGGTGATGGAAATCACCACTATGCCAACCACTTGCCACCTGTGGCTACTGGACACTTGAAGTGTGACTAGTGTGACTGAGGAGTTAATTTGTTCAATTTTCTTTAATTTTAATTAAATAGCTGCACATGACTAGCAGCTACTGTACTGGGCACTCCAGCTCTAAAATGTAACACGCAATTGAGCACAGGCTGTTTTCTCAGTCTCATGGAGGAGAGCCCACAATCACACCAGAATGGGGTAAGAGCTTTCATTTGTAATGAATGGAGAAAACTGTGGTTTGTTCATTCCACAAAGATGCCTGGACCACCGGCCATCAGCAAGTCTCCACTGGCCGCCATGGGAACTACTCAGCTGGTGGAGGCTGCCTGTTCTGCTAAGGAGTAGAACTGGGGACGGAAGCAACAACATGAAGCCCACACTCAGTTGAGCTCAGGCACTCCCGTGTGCAGGAGGGGTAAGGGCCAGCCACACAACTGCCACGTCCGTTTAGCTGAAGTTCAGCCTGGTGCCGGCTTCCCAGTTACTCCTAGACTCTACCATGCACTCCAAGTGTTTTCTGTGAAGTGGAGATATTCCAGCATTGTGGGTTTCTATTTCTTCTTAGAAAGACTCATATGTGTCTGCAGGAATGAGTCCGAATGAATCTGAGTGGGACACCATTGGGAAGCACACTCACTTTTCCAGCCTGTGGATTCGGTGGGGGCAGCACCCCCTCTTCGTGGGTGCGTGAATTCTCTGCTCCCAGGTGGCTGGCCATCATCAGCAGACACGGGATGCACAGAATGTGGGTTCCTCCGGACCCACGCTCCTCAAACTCATGCTGCAGGAGTGAGGCTGCACCCTGGAATGTTCCAAACCCCCAGGTCTCACAGGCCAGGAGGCACCTGTGGACTAGAGCAGGTTCTCGATCCACCTGCTGTCTGACGCATGAATGAAATCTCCCTTGCAGGCTTGGATTTTGCTCCCAAATTTAAAGTAGGCACCAGGAGCTGGGGGCCGGTGAGACTGGATCCAGCAGGAGAGGGGCAAACGGAATGTGTTTGCAGTAAGCATTTGATATGATTTACAGTTAATATTAATGGACTTTGAGCATCAAGCCGTGCGAAGGGGCAGAAGGTACTGGATGTTTCAGGTCAGCTTAACTCCAACAGTTGGAAGCTTAATCGAAATGGTTTCCAAAATCAAAAACAGAAGCAGAGTAGACGATAGAATTTATACTTCACTAGGAACAATGAGGAGACCATTTAGGAATTTTAAATGCTTTAAAACTGTAACACAGTCGACGGCCTGGCAACTCTTCCATTACAAAGATAGGTAAACTGAGGCCCACCCAGTGTCCAGGAGCCCATCCAGGTGTTAACAGAGCCCAGCCAGGAATGCAGGGCTCTGGACATGCTGTTCCCTCCACATCACTACTCTGTCTGCCAATGCGCCATGTGCTGACTCCAGGACCCGCTAGGTGAGGCTCATGCTCGGGGGTGACAGGCAGACGCACACCAACTCCTTCCCTCCTCACTCTGCCCTGGTGCTCCACACCCAGGCTTCTCCCACTGTCTGACTCAGAGGTGTTTCTACTCTCCCTCCTTGCCTTTCTCTCCCCCACTCCCCTGCCTTGCTACCAAAAAGGGCTCTAGAGGACAGGGAGCCACGGAGGGCACCAGGAGACGGGGAGAGGGGCTAGAGCAGGAGGGGCCGGGCCGCGGTTTCTTTCCTCACCATGACAGCAAGAGGGGCAGGTGGGCAGACATCCGAAGAGGAGCCGTCCTGATGGCCAGACGCCCCAGCTCAGCAGGCTAGGGCCCCAACCCCCACCTGCAATGTCCTGCAGCTCAGACAGGCCGCCTTCCAGAATCCCAGCGGCCTGTCTCTCCAGAGCAAAGTCCAGTTCTGTGGCCTTCTAATTGCAGCGTCTCCTTTAAGGACAATCTCCACTCTCCTGCTCTGAAATGTGCTCCCTGCCACTTAAGGTCTGAGCAACAAGCGGGCCGTCTGGAGATCTCGGGCAGCTAAGTGTGTGTGGACAGAGGGAAGATAAGAGCAGGAGCCCCAGCCATGCTGGCCTGTGCGTCGGAAGGGGTCTCCCATTGCTCCCGGTGCGGGCGAGCGTTTCGAGTAGCACCACGGAATAGCATAGAACCGGCTGGTTTTACCTCACTTCCTAGCAATCTGGATGAATCTGATGGTCAAAGGGAGGCCCGGAGCTCTGTGAAGGTAACCTTTATGCAGAACAGAGCTCCTCGATGGGCAGGTGCCGGCGGCCTTATGACCTGGACACCGTGGGCTGGGTCTGCGAGAGGAAGTGCACTGATTGCGAAGTCTTCACTTGGATAGACACAGACTGGGCATGTCAGCCGTCTCCTGACCAGGGCCCTCTCGCCAGAAGCCTGGCTGGTGTGGCGCTCAGACTCGACTCAGGTGGTCATTCAGCACAAGGGGGTGGACGGCAAGCCAGGGGGAGCTGCCGTGTGTGTGCGAGGCCACTGACTCAGTCTCCCTGGTCCGTGGAAAGAGTCACATGAAAGACAGCTCAGAACTCTGTCTGTTTAATCTTAGAAATGCTGTACAGACCTATACGCATTCTCCTCAGTGTTCTTCTGGTTATAGTAAGTATTCTTGTTTGGGTTATTACATTTCTGAGGATGCTAAGTTTCAGGAGGCGGTGGTGGCGTCCTAGCAATCACGCAGTGGCCCTCTACAGAAGAAGGGACTGCCCACAGTCACACACCAGGATGGAAACGAAGTCCCTCAACTCTGGGTGCCAATGCCTGCCAGCGTCCTCCAGGGCACCCAGTGAATCATGTTATCTTTACTGCAAGCAACCAGAAGAAATCATTTTCTAAGACGTGAAATCAGTGTCATTTCTGTCCCATCCTGGTCTGAATTGTCTGGGAAGAGTTGATAGTAGTGACAAACAGCACAATAGGAAGTGTCCACAGCTATGAGAAGGGACATGCTGCTGGACCCCGAGCAAGAAGAAAAATCGAGATGGTGATCTAAGAGCGGGCACCACCTTTCACTGGGTCCCCAGTGTGCACTGCACTAACCTTTTCCTTGCATCCCTAAAGCAAGCATGCGAGATGCTGGGTTACAGCAGGGCACCCTGAAGTACAAAGTCGAGTATCTGTCCAACCCCTCACTCTGTGAGACCTGCCACACACAGCTCAAATCCATCATATTGCAAACAGAATGCCTCCTACGTGCACATCCCTGCCCTCCGCCGTGCGTCTAACTCGCTCCTCTTCTTGCTGCTGGGGGTGCCTCAGAGCCCGTCAGGGAGTTAAGTGCCCAGCGGAGGCTCCAAGGACTCTCATCCAACACCAGGTCGTCACAGTGACTGCCTCTCCTACCCTTTCCGTCCACGCCCTTCCCAGGGGTGAGACGCACCGAGTCCCCCAGGCTGGTCTGCCGCTCCTAACCCCAGCTCGCACTGGCCACCGTCCTGCCAGCCACGCCATCACACACTCTAAACCCCTGCGTCTGGTTTTTATGTCTGTTTCTCCACTGATCGTACTCATTCTTATGTTCACATCTTTGCAAAATCTCTGTTTTGCTTGAAATGTGTTTAAATAGCTTTGTGCATCCCCTTCAGAAGTCCCCCAGCCTCATCCTTCTGGGGCACGTCCTAGCTCCCTTGACTCGCTGTCCCTCCCTCTTTTTTCACAGTGTAGCGCCCTGGGCATGCCTTTATCATAGCACTGATCACACGCCATCCGTTCATTCAGCAGCCCTTTCCTGTGTGCCCACGGCATGCCAGGTATTTGGTGCACACATAATCCACACTGATTGCTTCCAACACAGTAGCACTCACCCCTGTCTACACCTGTGTCTCTCCCCTCTGAACCTGGCAGGGAGGGCCTGGGGTCCAGCATCAAGGAGCCTCTGAAAACGTGTCCGTAGACTAGGTAAACATTCCACATTTCAAGTCCAAAAACAAGCTAATCAGGGTTCTACGGACTGTCAGTCAGTCATGGAGATCACACATCTCATTTAGACAAAAGGAACATTTGTCTGTGAGCCTCTGTGCCTCCCCCCTTATTCCTTGGGGTTTATCTGTAGGGTTGCCAGGAAGACAAGAACCATAATTAGCAACGTCACTTTGGAAAATTGTCCTTCCTGGGAGAAAAGGTTTGGGATCCTGCCCTAAGGGTCTTACCCAAGTTGGGCCGATTTCAGCATGATTTAGGGACTCGAACACTGAGTTTGTTTTGTGTAAAGTTGAGATGGGACTGACGATCTTCCTCACATGTTTAAACTGTGCGGCTGTTCTCAGCAGCAGGGCTCACGGTTCGTCTTTGAGTCGTTCGTCATGTTTACAGATGCCATTTTGTCTGCAGAATAGAAAGCTTCCTCACATACGCGTATTTTTATGTTTCACGTAAGTGGGTGTATACTCATATGCTGTGCGTGAACTAAGTCTTCCTGTAAAATGTACAACACACACAATGCACGTTTGGCCAGATGTTTAAGAAAGTGAACTTGTGTCATCACCTGCGTGATTTGGAGGCCGTGCCTCACAGACCATCCTCCTGAATTCCGTGGGACCTCCGTGTTATTATGGGGTGGCCGCAAGGAAGAGCTGGGAAGGGAGACTAGTGTATTGGTGACCAGGGGAATGCGTGTGTGTGCTCGTGTGTGCGTGTGTGTGCACAGGTGCTCAGACCCTCCCCGCCCCTGCATGGATGGCGCTCATGCTAAGCCTTAGCTCGCTTGACCAGGGCTCCTGTTTCTCTAACCTCCAAAGATAGTGACACAGATCTCTCTCTCTCTCTCTCCACAGCGTATATGGCTGCCCCTTGGCTAAAAAAAGAAAAACACAGGATAAGCAGCCCCAAGAGCCTGGCCCCAAGCGGAAACCGTTTGCCGTGAAAGCCGACAGCCCCTCGGCGGATGAGTGCTATGAGAGCGAGGGGTCGGAGGGTGTGGACGAGAAGGAGGAGGACGAGGACGAGGAGTTCTCGGAGGACGAGGACGAGCACAGGGAGGAGGACGAGGAGGACGAGGAGGGGGACCGGGAGGACGAGGAGGAGCTCGAGGAGGAGGAGGACGACGACGAGGAGGATGGGGAGGACGTGGAGGACGAGGAGGAGGACGAGGAGGAGGAGGACGACGACGAGGAGGACGACAATGGTAATCTTTAAAATAGTAGCACGCGTCAGGTGGTGACTGGGGCCAGTGTGTCGACGTGGAGATCCCAGTGTTGCTCTTCAGGACACGTTCCCGATTGCTTGTTCATGAAATAAGTCTGCCTGGTCAAGGCCGAAACGAGTATCCATTCATGTGTCCTTAGCACTGGTTTGAAAGCATTCCTTTCCTTGTCCTGCCAGACAGTAGAGGCTGTCTCAAGGTCAGCTTGCTCCACACTGATGTGCCCCGGTGTTCACCGAGTGCACATTTGACTAGCTTACCTTAGCTGTTTTATCCAGAAACTTAGGGAAGCACACCTGGTCTTTAACCTTACGTGTTCTTGGATGCTCTACCCACGACGTACTGTATCAGCCCAAGTGGTGGGGCGGGGATCCCTCGCTGCTTGCCTTCCCAGGGGCTGGGAGCTCAGCAGGACCCCTGGGGCACCAGGCGGGGCTGTCAGTCTTGTCTGTCGATTGCCGAAGCTGTACTTCTGTCACGGATCAGGGCGCGGTGGAATATTGCCACAATGAGATAGTTCCTTGACCCGTCATCTGCTTCGTGTCCAAGAACCGTGTTTCTGACCTGGGGCGTCCAGCGTTGTGAATGAGGCATACTTGTAAAGTCATGGTGCACAGGATGGTGACCATGCTTTGGGCAATAGAGTTAAGATGGTTTTGCTTTTATATCCAGGTTTCTGTTAGTGTCAGATTCATAAATATGACTTGAAAGATAATCCTTTCCCTAAAAGTCATTTCTTTCTAGAAAAAGGTGGGAGTTTTCTGAAGAATCTAGATTTAGCCTTTATTGGCCTAAAGTTTGCCTCAGAGAAATGCCAAATGTGTTTAAAAGCAAGGGGCGTGAGTGTTTTCTCTTATGCTTCTTCCTTGGGCTCAAACTCTTCAATGCTCTGCATCCTAGGAGAGCTAGAGTCTCAATAGGAAGGACAGGTGCNCACTGGCCACCGTCCTGCCAGCCACGCCATCACACACTCTAAACCCCTGCGTCTGGTTTTTATGTCTGTTTCTCCACTGATCGTACTCATTCTTATGTTCACATCTTTGCAAAATCTGTTTTGCTTGAAATGTGTTTAAATAGCTTTGTGCATCCCCTTCAGAAGTCCCCCAGCCTCATCCTTCTGGGGCACGTCCTAGCTCCCTTGACTCGCTGTCCCTCCCTCTTTTTTCACAGTGTAGCGCCCTGGGCATGCCTTTATCATAGCACTGATCACACGCCATCCGTTCATTCAGCAGCCCTTTCCTGTGTGCCCACGGCATGCCAGGTATTTGGTGCACACATAATCCACACTGATTGCTTCCAACACAGTAGCACTCACCCCTGTCTACACCTGTGTCTCTCCCCTCTGAACCTGGCAGGGAGGGCCTGGGGTCCAGCATCAAGGAGCCTCTGAAAACGTGTCCGTAGACTAGGTAAACATTCCACATTTCAAGTCCAAAAACAAGCTAATCAGGGTTCTACGGACTGTCAGTCAGTCATGGAGATCACACATCTCATTTAGACAAAAGGAACATTTGTCTGTGAGCCTCTGTGCCTCCCCCCTTATTCCTTGGGGTTTATCTGTAGGGTTGCCAGGAAGACAAGAACCATAATTAGCAACGTCACTTTGGAAAATTGTCCTTCCTGGGAGAAAAGGTTTGGGATCCTGCCCTAAGGGTCTTACCCAAGTTGGGCCGATTTCAGCATGATTTAGGGACTCGAACACTGAGTTTGTTTTGTGTAAAGTTGAGATGGGACTGACGATCTTCCTCACATGTTTAAACTGTGCGGCTGTTCTCAGCAGCAGGGCTCACGGTTCGTCTTTGAGTCGTTCGTCATGTTTACAGATGCCATTTTGTCTGCAGAATAGAAAGCTTCCTCACATACGCGTATTTTTATGTTTCACGTAAGTGGGT